>NC_084617.1:78650281-78747781 GCF_033978795.1 Nerophis ophidion | reverse complement strand
TATATATATATATATATATATATATATATATATATACAGTGGGGCAAAAAAGTACTTAGTCAGCCAGCGATTGTGCAAGTTCTCCCACTTAAAATGATGACAGAGGTCTGTAATTTTCATCATAGGTACACTTCAACTGTGAGAGACAGAATGTGGAAAAAAAATCCAGGAATTCACATTGCAGGAATTTTAAAGAATTTACAGTTGTGATAAAAATTATTCAACCCCTACACAAATTTGGTGTTTTAGCAAGTTGGATATTTATTCCATATTTTGTTTATAGTCATATCAAATAAAGATGCATTAAATAGACAAATGCAACTTGAATTACAACATTCTATTTTGTAACATACCAAACAGTGTCATTTCTCTTAATATCTCATTGACAAAATTATTCAACCCATTGAAGATCATAACTCTTAAGAACACAATTTGAATAAGGTATTTTCAATCAGGTGTTGAAAAGACCTGTAGATGTGATTAGAACCATAATGAGCAACAATTAAACTGATTGAAAAAGACTGTGACGCTCAGCTTCTTGTAGATGGTCAATGGTGTATTTGCAACATGGTGAAGTCCAGGGAGTGGTCAAAGAAGTCAAGAGAGGAGGTCATTTCTCTTCATAAGAAAGGATATGGATATAAGAAAATAGCAAAGACATTACACATTCCAAGAGACACAGTTGGGAGCATAATTCGCAAGTTTAACGCTAAAGGCACAGTGGAAACACTACCTGGGCGTGGTAGAAAGAGGATGCTGTGTGCGTAAAGTGGTGAAAAACCCCCGGGTAACAGCTGAGGAACTACAACAAGACATTGCAGACGGGGGAACGCAGGTTTCGTCCCAGACAGTAAGGCGCGCACTACAAGATGAAGGCCTCCATGCCAGAACTCCAGGGGCACCCCACTTATGACTACCAGGCACAAGAAAAATTGACTCCAGTATGCCAAAAATCATCTGGACAAACCCCAAAGGTTTTGGGAAACTGTTCTATGGAGTGATGAGACAAAACTGGAACTCTTTGGGCCTATGAATCAACGTTATGTCTGGAGGAGAAAAAATAAAGCTTGCAAAGAGAAGAACACCTTGCCTACTGTTAAGCATGGTGGGGGGTCAATCATGCTCTGGGGCTGTTTCTCTGCCTCAGGTACCGGGAATCTCCAGCGCGTTCAAGGCATTATGAATTCTATTTCCTAGCAGGATATATTAGCTGCAAAAGTCATGAAGTCAGTGAGGAAGCTGAGGCTTTGGAGACGTTGGACCTTCCAACAGGACAAGGATCCCAAGCATACCTCCAAATCAACATCAGAGTGGTTGCAGAAGAAGGGCTGGAAGACTCTGGAGTGGCCAGACCTAAATCCTCTAGAAAAGCTGTGGTGGGACTTGAAGAAGGCAGTTGCAGCACGCAAGCCCAAGAATATGAATGAACTGGAGGCCTTTGCCCAAGAGGAATGGGCTAAAATACCTGTAGATGCTTGCAAGAAGCTTATGTATCACCTTTGAAGGATGTCATTACTGCCAAAGGCTGTTCTACTAAGTACTAAAGATGCATGGAACTAGAGGGTTGGATCATTTTGTCAATGAGATATTAAGAAAAATGTCCTTTTTTGCTATTTTGTAAAATACAGTGTTACAATTTAAGTTGCATTTGTCTATTTGACACATCTTTATTTGATATGACTATAAACAAAATACAGAATAAATTTCCAACTTGCTAAAACACCAAAATTGTGTGGGGGTTGAATAATTCTGATCACAACTGTATTTGTAAATGATGGTGGAAAATAAGTATTTGGTCAAGCATTCAAAGCTCTCACTGATGGAAGGTTTTGGCTCAAAATCTCACGAGACATGGCCCCATTCATTCTTTCCTTAACATGGATCAATCCTCCTGTCCCCTTAGCAGAAAAACAGCCCCAAAGCATGATGTTTCCACGCCCATGCTTCACAGTAGGTATGGTGTTCTTGGGATGCAACTCAGTATTCTTCTTCCTCCAAACACGACGAGTTGAGTTTATACCAAAAATGGATACATGGATGATACAGCAGAGGATTGGGAGAATGTCATGTGGTCAGATGAAACCAAAATAGAACTTTTTGGTATAAACTCTTTTTCACATTCTGTCTCTCACAGTTGAAGTGTACCTCTGATGAAAATTACAGACCTCTGTCATCATTTTAAGTGGGAGAACTTGCACAATCACTAGCTGACTAAATACTTTTTTGCCCCACTGTATATATATATATATATATATATATATATATATATATATATATATATATATAATGTCTTGATTGGATTATCCAGAGAATAGTGCTCTATACTGTGGTAGAGCGCAATATGTATGTGTGGGAAAAATCACAAGACTACTTCATCTCTACAGAACTGTCTCATGAGGGGTTCCCTCATCTCCTGATGATTGAGGGAACCCCTCATGAAACATTTCTGTAGAGATGAAGTAGTCTTGTGATTTTTCCCACACACACACATATATATATATATGGCGCAGTGGGAGAGTGGCCGTGCGCAACCCGAGCGTCCCTGGTTCAATTCCCCCCTAGTACCAACCTCGTCACGTCCGTTGTGTCCTGAGCAAGACACTTCACCCTTGCTCCTGATGGGTGCTGGTTGGCGCCTTGCATGGCAGCTCCCTCCATCAGTGTGTGAATGTGTGTGTGAATGGGTAAATGTGGAAGTAGTGTCAAAGCGCTTTGAGTACCTTGAAGGTAGAAAAGCGCTATACAAGTACAACCCATTTATCATTTATTTATATATATATATACGTATTTGTATATATGTATATGTCTGTGTATATATATATATATATATATATATATATATATATATATATATTTATATATATATATGTGTGTGTGTGTGTGTGTGTGTATGTGTGTAAAAAATTTTTTTTTTAAATCTGACGATTGAGGGAACCCCCTCATGAAACAGTTCTGTAGAGATGTATTCTTGTGATTTTTCCCACACGTACATATATGTGTATACATATATATATATATATATATGTATGTGTATGTATATATATATATGTATGTATGTCTGTATATATATATATATATATATGTATGTGTATGTATATATATATATGTATGTATGTCTGTATATATATATATATATATATATATATATATATATATATATATATATATATATAATGTCTTGATTGGATTATCCAGAGAATAGTGCTCTATACTGTGGAAGAGCGCAATATGTATGTGTGGGAAAAATCACAAGACTACTTCATCTCTACAGAACTGTCTCATGAGGGGTTCCCTCATCTCCTGATGATTGAGGGAACCCCTCATGAAACAGTTCTGTAGAGATGAAGTAGTCTTGTGATTTTTCCCACACACACATATATATATATACGTATTTGTATATATGTATATGTCTGTGTGTGTATATATATATATATATATATACAGTGCCCTCCATAATTATTGGCACCCCTGGTTGAGATGTGTTAAAAGCCTTAAAATAAATTCAGTGTTTATTGCAGAAGAATACTGTCACACTGAAAATTGTAGGAAAATGTAGCCTTCAACTCAAATGAATTGTAAGAAAATAAAAAAATCCCTGACTAAAAAATAATTATTTTTCATTAAATCACCTGTTCCACAATTATTGGCACCCTTAACAATTCCCAGGAAATAAATATAATTGAAGCATTTCTGTCATTTCTACAGTAGTTTACAAAGTTTACCAGAGTACGTAGGAACATTTAATTAGTAATTCATCACTTCCTGTTTCCCTGGGGTATAAATATGACGTGACACCGAGGCCATTTCTCTTATCCACTCTTAAACATGGGAAAGACAAAGGAACACAGCATACAAGTGAGGCAGATGTGCGTCGACCTTCACAGGTCAGGCAGAGGCTACAAGAAGATTGCCACTCAACTGCAGCTGCCCATATCCACTGTGAGAGGAATAATTAAGAAGTTCAAAACAACTGGAACAGTGGTAAATAAGCCTGGACGAGGACCCAAGTTTATTTTGCCACCACGCACAGTGAGGAGGATGGTAAGAGAAATCAAAAGATCTCCAAAGCTCACTGTTACAGAATTACAACAAATGGTAGCATCCTGGGGTCACAAAGTCTCCAAATCAACCATCAGGCGCTGTCTACACGCCAACAAGCTGTTTGGGAGGCATGCACGGAGAAAACCTTTCCTCACTCACAATCATAAACGCAAGCGTCTGGAGTTCGCCAAACGGTATTGGGGCTTCAACTGGGACCGTGTGCTTTGGTCAGATGAGACCAAGATTGAGCTTTTTGGCAACAAACACTCTAAGTGGGTCTGGCGTACCACGAAAGATGCGCATGCTGAAAAGCACCTCATACCCACTGTGAAGTATGGGGGTGGGTCAGTGATGCTGTGGGGCTGTTTCACTTCCAAAGGCCCTGGGAACCTTGTTAGGGTGCATGGCATCATGAATGCTTTGAAATACCAGGACATTTTAAATCAAAATCTGTTGCCCTCTGCCCGAAAGCTGAAGCTGGGTCGTCACTGGGTCTTTCAGCAAGACAATGACCCTAAACATATGGCCAAATCTACACAGAAATGGTTCACCAGACACAAAATCAAGCTCCTCCCATGGCCATCTCAGTCCCCTGACCTCAACCCCATTGAGAACCTGTGGGGTGAGCTGAAAAGGAGAGTACAGAGGAGAGGACCCAGGTCTCTGGATGATTTAGAGAGATTCTGCAAAGAGGAATGGCTGAAAATCCCTCTTTCTGTCTTTGCCCATCTTGTGAAACATTATAGGAGAAGATTAGGTGCTGTTTTGTTGGCAAAAGGGGGTTGTACAAAATATTAACACCAGGGGTGCTAATAATTGTGACACACATTATTTGATGTCAAATAATTATTTCTTTATGTGGGATTTTTTCCCCACTGAATAAATGCACTTGTATTGAAGGTTGGATTTTTCTCTTTTTTTCCATTAAGGTCCCATATTATTTAGAAAAAAAATAAAATAATTGGAAGCTAAAAAACACATCTCAACCAGGGGTGCCAATAATTATGGAGGGCACTGTATATATATATATATATATATGTGTGTGTGTGTGTGTGTGTGTGTGTGTGTGTGTGTGTGTGTAAAAAAATTTTTTTTTAAATCTGACGATTGAGGGAACCCCCTCATGAAACAGTTCTGTAGAGATGTATTCTTGTGATTTTTCCCACACGTACATATATGTGTATACATATATATATATACATACACATATATATATATATATATATATATATATATATATATATATATATGTATGTCTGTGTATATATATATATATATATATATATATATACATACACACGTATGTGTGTGTGTATATGTCTGTACATGTATGTATATATGTATATGTCTGTATGTATATATATATATATATATATGTATACGATATGTGTATATATATATGTATACGTATATATGTATACGTGTGTATATATATGTGTGTGTATATGTGTGTGTGTGTGTATATATACATATATATACATACCGTATATATATATATATATATATATATATATATATATATATATATATATATATATATATATATATATATATATATATATATATATATATATATATATATATATATATATATATATATATATATAGTATATGTATATATATATATATGTGTGTGTGTGGAGGTGAAAATTGTTGCAGTTACCTACGTTGTCGTAACCGCTCGGTGTCATGCAGACATGGGGGAGGTGCGATGCCGAGAGCTGCAAAGAAGGTGTGAAGAGCTGGAGGCAGAGCTGAAGAAGAAGGAGGAGGAAAACACGGAGCTGCTCAGGGATCTGGAGCAGAAGAACGCCATGATCTTTGTTCTGGAAAACACCATCAAGGAGAGGGAGAAGAAGTACCTGGAGGAGCTGAAGATGAAGAGTCACAAACTGGCCGTGTTGTCGGGGGAACTGGAGCAGAGAGCGAGCACCATTGCTTATCTGACCTCACAGCTTCACGCCACTAAGAAGAAACTGCTGGCCGGCAGCTCATCAGAGGCCAGCCCAAATGTCAGTCCGGTCACGTCCTTCAAGCCCACGCCACCTCCGCCCAAAGACAGGCAGCCTGAGACTCCACGGCGCCGCATGAGGAAGAGCCTCTCCCAGCCCCTCCATCCCGAGCTGACAGAGGTGTACCGCCTCGGCCCGGACGGGAAGCGGGTGGTCCTGCGGGACACAGTGGACGCTATGCCCGACCCCACACCCTTCCTGCAAGCTGGGAAAGATTCTCCTGAGCTGCAGGTGCTGCGAGAAAGACCCGCCGTTATCCCGCCCATCGCCTCTGAACGCCCTCCGGTGCCTCCGCTGGGGGCCACGGCCAGCCCTCGCCACAGCCCGGCTCGGGACCGCCAGTACAGAGCCCACGTCGGAGTGGCCCACCGCATCCCCCACGGAGCCCCGTCCTCGGCCCCGCCCCTGGCACAGCTGGAAACGCTAGCGGTGGATCAGGTGAAGCAAGAAAAGGTGGTGAGGAAGCGTTCTGGAGCCGACAGGACAGTTTAAAAGCTTAACACTTGCACACAAATATTATACAACACTGTGTAGCCCGCTTTATATGCAACACTGAACATGACATCATCTTCATGCACATTTGAAAAAGGACTACTGCCAAGCATGCCAAATGTTTCTTATTTGCGGCAAGTGTTGTCTTTTACACGCATCACGCTGGCTGTGCGGCGCCTTCCTCAGCCAAATATCTGCAGCAGTCGCACCTTCTGCTTTCCACTTGCAACATCACAATAAGAACACTACTGCACGTTGCATAATATACAAGGTGAAAGACACGTCCTTTAGCCTTTGCTGAGCTGGCAGCAGCACATGTCAAGTCATCTTCATCATCATGCAACATAACATGTCTCTGAGGAGAACATGTTTCAGCAAAATCATCTTTTTTTTAAGCCACTGCTCTAATAGGATTTTGTGATAATAGCAATTATACTTTATAAAGGCTGTACATTTGTAAGGGATTGTTTTTTATTTATTTATTAGAGAATACCACAACACCTCAGATGGTAATTACTGTCACTTTATACCCTGCTGTTCACGTAACACTCGTCCTTCAATAAAGCAATGCTTTCTTGTTTGCCTAAGATTGTCAAAAACATGAGCAGAACAGTAGATGGGAAACGTGATTCCTCTTCCTGACTCCAGTTCTTAAGCAAGTAAGTCACTCACTGAAGGCCATCAGGTAGTCCGTTCTCAGGTCATCTGTCACAAAGCACACGTCTGCAAAGTTTACTGATATTGATTAAAGGAGATGAAACTCCAGACAGCATTAACATTTCCAAATGAAAGTGATGGTAAAGGCATGAGCATTTCATTAAACTTACTAACCTTTGATATTGCTTACTCCAAAAGAAAACTTCTGCTAAAATCAAAAACCACTACCTCTGGACCAGTTTATCCCACTGACCCCAAGATTCATAAAAATACAGTTTGTAATTTGTGAAGTATTTTTATAAT
Source organism: Nerophis ophidion (assembly GCF_033978795.1). Taxonomy (NCBI): domain Eukaryota; kingdom Metazoa; phylum Chordata; class Actinopteri; order Syngnathiformes; family Syngnathidae; genus Nerophis; species Nerophis ophidion. Next base: position 78,740,276 of record NC_084617.1, on the reverse strand, counting down.
TGTGAAAATGCAATTAAGACACACAACACAACTACAAACACGGACTAAAGCAGGGCTTTCCTAACCTTTTTGACCTTGTGGTTTGTCTCCCACGTTTACAACCTTGTCACATGATACAAAAGCATGTGTTAATCACAAAGATTATTAACACAAACCTTAGGTTGATTAGAAAAATAAGTACGTAAAACTAAATATGCTGCATAAAAACACTGAAAAATGTTCCGTGCTCAAACTATGTTGAGAATAGATGTTTTAAATAACCTCCAAATTTAGGTGCAAATAAAGTACAGCTTTGCCACTTTAGTCATCATTTTTGTGCTTCAGAATCTTGTCTAATATCCGTTTCAAACTATTTAGTTTGAGATTGTCATTACTGCCACAAGGGGTGGAAATAAAATGTAGTACCCTATAACCCGACTCTCGCCAGATCCTTGTAGTTCACTGGAGCTCAGCGAGAGTCAGGTTAAGTACCATAAGAACCGCAGCTGAAAAACAGATAAGGGGATGCTTGCGGCCCCAGCCCTATGGTAAAAAACCCTGGGCTAAACTATACTCAAATCAATTCATCCATGATACTCCCAAACATTTTGCACTATTCTATTTTTCCATCTTAATGAGAAGCTTTTCTGCAGCAGCTCCATACAGACATGCTTGGTTGAGCAAAAACTCATCTCAAGCCTAAAAAGCACCTTTGGGCTCTGCTAGAACTACAATGATGAGACCTTTGGGCTCTGCTAGAACTACAATGATGAGACCTTTGGGCTCTGCTAGAACTACAATGATGAGACCTTTGGGCTCTGCTAGAACTACAATGATGAGCCAACAGGGCCTCTCCAAGGTCCAACATAGTTCACCATGTTCTTCTGGAAGAATTGACCAAAACCCCCCCATAGACACCCCAAACATCTTGCAGAAATGTTTCCTTAGAGTGAGAGTGGTTTAAACTGATACGGTAAGGATAGTGTTTGTGGAATAAGTTTTTAAAAATATTTTTTGATAACCACTGTAATAAAAACGTTTATATTTCTATGCAGTGCAAACTACTGACCCCTGGTGGCCAAATCTATGAACACACTTAGTTAAACCAGCCTCCATGATGCTCGAAGGATAACAAAATATCCATCCATTTCTACCAGCTGCATTTGGGTGGAAGGCGGCGTACACCCTGGACAAGTCGCCACCTCATCGCAAGGTAACACAAAATAGCTGACTGAAAAGAAGGTCAAGTCCACCAAAAAAGTAGCCTTTTCCGTGTGGTCATTTTGCATAAAATGCAATGACTTTTCAAGAGAGCAAAAACAAGGCACAAGTCACAAGCAATGATCTGACATGCACATATAAAACCACATTTTTATTTGCAGAAGAGTTCCAATAACTTAAGGTCTTGAGCATCATGGACATGTTCCAGAGAGACTGGACATCTATTTTGGCAAATGTGGATACTTAAGTTGGTAACTTGACACTCCACAGAAGAATACTACTTCAATACAATTACACACCTTAAAGATAAACTGTTATTTTGAGAAGAAGCATCCCAAACTAAAATGGTATTGTGGTGGCATACCAAAGACAATATTGCCTACATACAATATTGACGTTTCAGGCTTCAGATAAAGTTGTCATCTAGAAAAAATGCTGTATTGCTTAATGAAAAGGCCATTTTTTAAATGCATCCACAGCAAAGGCTTTTAGTATTTGGATGAAATGAAGCAAAGTGCCTTGTTTCTATCCTGATGCACAATTTTACGCTTCTAGTTCCACTTGTCGCTGGCAACTTACATGCAGGTGTCCATGCAAACCATGTTCCAACTGCTGTCCAGGTGCTGGATCCCTGACCAGGTAAGACGTAGTCATAATCACGTTGATGACATGAGAAACCATCCAAATCAATACCAGCACACCTGAATCTTAGAGAGTGAGCAGTTTGAGTTCTTCCTCCAGCTGCTTGGTGCTGACATTCAGGTCACTTTGAGGGACGGCGGGCAGAAAATCCAGCAGGTCGTCACCTGGGACGTTCGGCAGGTGCTCTGTTGGAACTTCGGGGTGCGGCTTGGGTTCGTGCAATAACAATTTCAGCTCTTCCTCCAACTCATCCATGTCATCATCTAAAAAAAGACATTTAGTAGGCATAGATTCAAATAATGTCTTTGTTTGAATGACATTGCATGTGGTTTGTTCACTTCACCAAGAAATGTGAGTGAACCACCTAGAAAATATCCCAAACACAGAAAGAGCAGTGAATGGCAGTTTAGCTAACATTTCCTGCGGGGCGTCGCAAGAATGTGTGGGAAATGTGATTCATATTTATTTGTGTTTAGTGCCTTGTGCCCTTTCTGCTCACGACTCCATGAAAGCTAACCAAACCAATGAGAAGGAGTCTCCACCGATATATACACATATATACATATATATTATACATACATACATACATACAGGTATACATATATATGTACACATACATATAAATATATATATACACATATACATGTACATATATATATGCATACATATATACACGTGTATATATATATACATATACTGTATATATACACATATACATACATATATATATATATATACGTATATACTGTATATATATAAAAAATATTCTAATCTTTAAGTTAATCTGAACACATGATGAGTTATAAGATAACTGTGAAATATTTTGATGAATCGTGATTTGAACATTTCAATCGACTAATTTGAATGAATGAAGAATAAATGCCCGTTGTTGTCTGTAGTTGAGGCCACTACTTGAGGAAAAATAACAAAAATGTCAACAAACCTGCACAGGTCACTGCTCCAGAAATGGTTTGGTTGACATCATCTTGTTTGTCACACAACTGGCAACATGAGAGAATATTTGTTGAGACGCTGATAAGATTGTATTTGTCGCTTGATATAATGTTTCAAAATGAAGGCTTACCTCCTGGATTTGATCGACGAGGCTTTCGGCACGTTGGACCGTCACGTCCTTGAGAGAGAAGCTAAGGCTGGCAACTCCTGCTTGGTAGGCCTGCAGAACCTGCACAAGACACACCTCCAGCACTGAGACCACCTCACAGCTTTCTAATTCTTACCTTTTCATCAGTCTGGGACTGAGCTATTCTGTCCAGGATTGCTCGGATGGACTCCAGCTGGCCAAACAAGACATCCGCTCTCTTTTCTCCTCTCTTCCGCCCTCGCAAACACCTCAAAGCCTAAACAACAAATACAACAACTTGGATGTAACTTGTTTCCTTCGAATGATGTTGCTTTTGCCCAAACATTCACCTGTGCTTTCTTTCCTTCCTGGAGCAGAAGTCTTGCTTCCTCTTTGGACCTAAGGCAGGTTCATATCAAACAAACTGCTGATTAGAGATTGTATGTGAGCTCCCTTGGTGTTCATTGAGGACTGGACTGCACACCAGCAACACATACTTGGTGTTCATTGAGGACTGGACTGCACACCAGCAACACATACTTGGTGTTCATTGAGGACTGGACTGCACACCAGCAACACATACTTGGTGTTCATTGAGGACTGGACTGCACACCAGCAACACATACTTGGTGTTCATTGAGGACTGGACTGCACACCAGCAACACATACTTGGTGTTCATTGAGGACTGGACTGCACACCAGCAACACATACTTGGTGTTCATTGAGGACTGGACTGCACACCAGCAACACATACTTGGTGTTCATTGAGGACTGGACTGCACACCAGCAACCCTAACCTTGGTGTTCATTGAGGACTGGACTGCACACCAGCAACACATACTTGGTGTTCATTGAGGACTGGACTGCACACCAGCAACCCTAACCTTGGTGTTCATTGAGGACTGGACTGCACACCAGCAACACATACTTGGTGTTCATTGAGGACTGGACTGCACACCAGCAACACATACTTGGTGTTCATTGAGGACTGGACTGCACACCAGCAACACATACTTGGTGTTCATTGAGGACTGGACTGCACCCCAGCAACACATACTTGGTGTTCATTGAGGACTGGACTGCACACCAGCAACACATACTTGGTGTTCATTGAGGACTGGACTGCACCCCAGCAACACATACTTGGTGTTCATTGAGGACTGGACTGCACACCAGCAACACATACTTGGTGTTCATTGAGGACTGGACTGCACACCAGCAACACATACTTGGTGTTCATTGAGGACTGGACTGCACACCAGCAACACATACTTGGTGTTCATTGAGGACTGGACTGCACCCCAGCAACACATACTTGGTGTTCATTGAGGACTGGACTGCACACCAGCAACACATACTTGGTGTTCATTGAGGACTGGACTGCACACCAGCAACACATACTTGGTGTTCATTGAGGACTGGACTGCACACCAGCAACACATACTTGGTGTTCATTGAGGACTGGACTGCACACCAGCAACACATACTTGGTGTTCATTGAGGACTGGACTGCACACCAGCAACACATACTTGGTGTTCATTGAGGACTGGACTGCACACCAGCAACACATACTTGGTGTTCATTGAGGACTGGACTGCACACCAGCAACACATACTTGGTGTTCATTGAGGACTGGACTGCACACCAGCAACACATACTTGGTGTTCATTGAGGACTGGACTGCACACCAGCAACACATACTTGGTGTTCATTGAGGACTGGACTGCACACCAGCAACCCTAACCTTGGTGTTCATTGAGGACTGGACTGCACACCAGCAACACATACTTGGTGTTCATTGAAGACTGGACTGCACCCCAGCAACACATACTTGGTGTTCATTGAGGACTGGACTGCACCCCAGCAACACATACTGGAACTGGAAGGGCTCTTCCTTCTGCAACCCTCGGGCCCAAACGGGCATTACATTGTTTGGATTGATTGATTGATTGACAAGTTTATTGACATCTTAAAGAATGAAATCCATGTAATGCTTTAAAAAGGCAAATGATGTCACAAAAAGCCAAAAGGCCCCATTAAATATTCATCACATTTCATACATTCAATAATAAAAGCTACATCACCTGTAACATGTATATAAAAAATTACGTTCAAAAAAATGGATGCATGATGCACATATACAAAATGTACATGTCAGCTCATTTGAAAAACTATATATATATAAAAAAATGGGGGGGGGGGGGTATATACCCTATGTACATGACACTATGTACCAGACTATGTACATGTTGACTCCAAGAGTGTGCAAAACACAATGACAAAATATATATGTACTATAAACACATGTAAATATGTTTACACTATAAGTACATATAAATATATATATAGACTATAAGTACATATAAATATATATATAGACTATAAGTACATATAAATATATATATAGACTATAAGTACATATAAATATATATATAGACTATAAGTACATATAAATATATATATAGACTATAAGTACATATAAATATATATATAGACTATAAGTACATATAAATATATATATAGACTATAAGTACATATAAATATATATATAGACTATAAGTACATATAAATATATATATAGACTATAAGTACATATAAATATATATATTGACTATAAGTACATATAAATATATATATAGACTATAAGTACATATAAATATATATATAGACTATAAGTACATATAAATATATATATAGACTATAAGTACATATAAATATATATATAGACTATAAGCACATATAAATATATATATAGACTATAAGCACATATAAATATATATATAGAATATAAGCACATATAAATATATGTATAGACTATAAACACACACACATATATATATATAGACTATTAACAAATATATATATATAGTCTATAAGCACATATAAATATATATATAGACTATAAGCACATATAAATATATGTATAGACTATAAACACACACACATATATATATATAGACTATTAACAAATATATATATATAGTCTATAAGCACATATAAATATATATATAGACTATAAGCACATATAAATATATGTATAGACTATAAACACACACACATATATATATATAGACTATTAACATAAATATATATATATAGACTATAAGCACATATATATTTATAGACTTTAAGCACATATAAATATATGTATAGACTATAACCACATATATATATATATATATATATATATATATATATATATATATATATATATATATATATATATAGACTATAAACACAAATATATTTATAGATTTTAAGCACATATAAATATAATTATAGACTATAAGCACATATAAATATTTGTATGGACTATAAAGCTGTTTAATGCTTGGAAGAGTTGCCGGGGAAGAGTGGAGTTTGTGATGAGGTCACTAGTTGGAGTTTGTGATGAGGTCACTAGTTGGAGTTTGTGATGAGGTCACTAGTTGGAGTTTGTGATGAGGTCACCAGGTGGAGTTTGTGATGAGGTCACTAGTTGGAGTTTGTGATGAGGTCACTAGTTGGAGTTTGTGATGAGGTCACTAGTTGGAGTTTGTGATGAGGTCACTAGTTGGAGTTTGTGATGAGGTCACTAGTTGGAGTTTGTGATGAGGTCACTAGTTGGAGTTTGTGATGAGGTCACTAGTTGGAATTTGTGATGAGGTCACCAGGTGGAGTTTGTGATGAGGTCACCAGTTGGAGTTTGTGATGAGGTCACCAGTTGGAGTTTGTGATGAGGTCACTAGTTGGAGTTTGTGATGAGGTCACTAGTTGGAGTTTGTGATGAGGTCACTAGTTGGAGTTTGTGATGAGGTCACTAGTTGGAGTTTGTGATGAGGTCACTAGTTGGAGTTTGTGATGAGGTCACTAGTTGGAGTTTGTGATGAGGTCACTAGTTGGAGTTTGTGATGAGGTCACTAGTTGGAGTTTGTGATGAGGTCACTAGTTGGAGTTTGTGATGAGATCACTAGTTGGAGTTTGTGATGAGGTCACTAGTTGGAGTTTGTGATGAGGTCACTAGTTGGAGTTTGTGATGAGGTCACTAGTTGGAGTTTGTGATGAGGTCACTAGTTGGAATTGGTGATGAGGTCACCAGGTGGAGTTTGTGATGAGGTCACCAGTTGGAGTTTGTGATGAGGTCACCAGTTGGAGTTTGTGATGAGGTCACCAGTTGGAGTTTGTGATGAGGTCACTAGTTGGAGTTTGTGATGAGGTCACTAGTTGGAGTTTGTGATGAGGTCACTAGTTGGAGTTTGTGATGAGGTCACTAGTTGGAGTTTGTGATGAGGTCACTAGTTGGAGTTTGTGATGAGGTCACTAGTTGGAGTTTGTGATGAGGTCACTAGTTGGAGTTTGTGATGAGGTCACCAGGTGGAGTTTGTGATGAGGTCACTAGTTGGAGTTTGTGATGAGGTCACTAGTTGGAGTTTGTGATGAGGTCACTAGTTGGAGTTTGTGATGAGGTCACTAGTTGGAGTTTGTGATGAGGTCACCAGGTGGAGTTTGTGATGAGGTCACTAGTTGGAGTTTGTGATGAGGTCACTAGTTGGAGTTTGTGATGAGGTCACTAGTTGGAGTTTGTGATGAGGTCACTAGTTGGAGTTTGTGATGAGGTCACTAGTTGGAGTTTGTGATGAGGTCACTAGTTGGAGTTTGTGATAATATCACCAGGTGGAGTTTGTGATGAGGTCACTAGTTGGAGTTTGTGATGAGGTCACTAGTTGGAGTTTGTGATGAGGTCACTAGTTGGAGTTTGTGATGAGGTCACTAGTTGGAGTTTGTGATGAGGTCACTAGTTGGAGTTTGTGATGAGGTCACTAGTTGGAGTTTGTGATGAGGTCACCAGGTGGAGTTTGGGATGAGGTCACTAGTTGGAGTTTGTGATGAGGTCACTAGTTGGAGTTTGTGATGAGGTCACTAGTTGGAGTTTGTGATGAGGTCACTAGTTGGAGTTTGTGATGAGGTCACTAGTTGGAGTTTGTGATGAGGTCACTAGTTGGAGTTTTTGATGAGGTCACTAGTTGGAGTTTGTGATGAGGTCACTAGTTGGAGTTTGTGATGAGGTCACTAGTTGGAGTTTGTGATGAGGTCACCAGGTGGAGTTTGTGATGAGGTCACCAGTTGGAGTTTGTGATGAGGTCACCAGTTGGAGTTTGTGATGAGGTCACCAGTTGGAGTTTGTGATGAGGTCACTAGTTGGAGTTTGTGATGAGGTCACTAGTTGGAGTTTGTGATGAGGTCACTAGTTGGAGTTTGTGATGAGGTCACTAGTTGGAGTTTGTGATGAGGTCACCAGGTGGAGTTTGTGATGAGGTCACTAGTTGGAGTTTGTGATGAGGTCACTAGTTGGAGTTTGTGATGAGGTCACTAGTTGGAGTTTGTGATGAGGTCACCAGGTGGAGTTTGTGATGAGGTCACTAGTTGGAGTTTGTGATGAGGTCACTAGTTGGAGTTTGTGATAATATCACCAGGTGGAGTTTGTGATGAGGTCACTAGTTGGAGTTTGTGATGAGGTCACTAGTTGGAGTTTGTGATGAGGTCACCAGGTGGAGTTTGTGATGAGGTCACTAGTTGGAGTTTGTGATGAGGTCACCAGGTGGAGTTTGGGATGAGGTCACTAGTTGGAGTTTGTGATGAGGTCACTAGTTGGAGTTTGTGATGAGGTCACTAGTTGGAGTTTGTGATGAGGTCACTAGTTGGAGTTTGTGATGAGGTCACCAGGTGGAGTTTGTGATGAGGTCACTAGTTGGAGTTTGTGATGAGGTCACTAGTTGGAGTTTGTGATGAGGTCACTAGTTGGAGTTTGTGATGAGGTCACCAGGTGGAGTTTGTGATGAGGTCACTAGTTGGAGTTTGTGATGAGATCACTAGTTGGAGTTTGTGATGAGGTCACTAGTTGGAGTTTGTGATGAGGTCACCAGGTGGAGTTTGTGATGAGGTCACTAGTTGGAGTTTGTGATGAGGTCACTAGTTGGAGTTTGTGATGAGGTCACTAGTTGGAGTTTGTGATGAGGTCACCAGGTGGAGTTTGTGATGAGGTCACCAGGTGGAGTTTGTGATGAGGTCACTAGTTGGAGTTTGTGATGAGGTCACTAGTTGGAGTTTGTGATGAGGTCACCAGGTGGAGTTTGTGATGAGGTCACTAGTTGGAGTTTGTGATGAGGTCACCAGGTGGAGTTTGTTATGAGGTCACTAGTTGGAGTTTGTGATGAGGTCACCAGGTGGAGTTTGTGATGAGGTCACCAGGTGGAGTTTGTGATGAGGTCACCAGGGGGAGTTTGTGATGAGGTCACTAGTTGGAGTTTGTGATGAGGTCACCAGGTGGAGTTTGTGATGAGGTCACCAGGTGGAGTTTGTGATGAGGTCACTAGTTGGAGTTTGTGATGAGGTCACTAGTTGGAGTTTGTGATGAGGTCACTAGTTGGAGTTTGTGATGAGGTCACTAGTTGGAGTTTGTGATGAGGTCACCAGGTGGAGTTTGTGATGAGGTCACCAGGTGGAGTTTGTGATGAGGTCACTAGTTGGAGTTTGTGATGAGGTCACTAGTTGGAGTTTGTGATGAGGTCACTAGTTGGAGTTTGTGATGAGGTCACTAGTTGGAGTTTGTGATGAGGTCACTAGTTGGAGTTTGTGATGAGGTCACCAGGTGGAGTTTGAGCAGAGACAATGTCTTCTTTAAGTCACATGATTATTCAGTTTGAACGGCCTGAAATTTTACCAGGGAGTTTTTCACAAGTTTGGCATATACAAAAAAGGTATACACACTTTCTCTAAAAAGGGGACTGCACTTTTTAAGATATGTTGCCTAAAGTTCAAAATGATGATGAAAGACATGACAACGTATGGATTTACTTTTGAAGCATTTCAAACATGAAATAAATGCGATGAAAAGCTTCCAATGCTCCTCTCTGAGTTTGTGTGTCCCAATGATCCTAGGAGCTATGTTGTCCCGGTAGGGTCTCCCAAGACAAACAGGTCCTAGGTGAGGGATCAGACAAAGAGCAGCTCCAAGACCTCTTATGAAGAAAACAAGACAAGGACCCAGATTTCCCTCGCCCGGACGGGGGTCACCAGGACCCCCTCTGGAGCCAGGCCCACAGTTGGGGCACGATGGCGAGCGCCTGGTGGCCGGGCCTGTTCCCATGGGGCCCGAAGAGGCAACGTGGGTCCCCCCTCCAATGGGCTCACCACCCATAGGAGGGGCCATAGAGGTCGGGTGCAGAGTGAGCTGGGCGGCAGCCGAAGGCAGGGCACTTGGCGGTCCGATCCTCGGCTACAGAAGCTAGCTCCTGGGACGTGGAATATCACCTCACTGGGGGGGAAGGAGCCTGAGCTAGTGCGCGAGGTAGAGAAGTTCCGGCTGGATATAGTCGGACTCACTTCGACGGACAGCAAGGGCTCTGGAACCAGTTCTCTCGAGAGGGGCTGGACTCTCTTCCACTCTGGCGTTACCGGCAGTGAGAGACGACGGGCTGGGGTGGCAATTCTGGTTGCCCCCCGGCTCAAAGCCTGCACGTTGGGAGTTCAACCCAGTGGACGAGAGGCTAGCTTCCCTCCCGCCTTCGGGTGGGGGGACGGGTCCTGACTGTTGTTTGTGCTTACGCAGCAAACAACAGTTCAGAGTACCCACCCTTTTTGGGTACACTGGAGGGAGTACTGGAGAGTGCTCCCCCGGGTGATTCCCTTCTTCTGCTGGGGGACTTCAACGCTCATGTTGGCAACCACAGTGAAACTTGGAGAGGCGTGTTTGGGAAGAATGGCCGCCCGGATCTGAACCCGAGTGGTGTTTTGTTATTGGACTTTTGTGCTCGTCACGGATTGTCCACAACAAACACCAAACATAAGGGTGTCCATATGTGCACTTGGCACCAGGACACCCTTGGCCGCAGTTCCATGATCCACTTTGTAGTTGTGTCATCGGATTTGCGGCCTCATGTTTTGGACACTCGGGTGAAGAGAGGGGCGGAGCTTTCTACTGGTGGTGAGTTGGCTGCGATGGTGGGGGAGGATGCCGGACAAACCTGGCAAGCCCAAACACATTGTGAGGGTCTGCTGGGAACGTCTGGCAGAGTCTCCTGTCAGAGAGAGTTTCAATTCCCACCTCCGGAAGAACTTTGAACATGTCACGAGGGAAGTGCTGGACATTGAGTCCGAGTGGACCATGTTCCGCACCTCTACTGTCGAGGCGGCTGATTGGAGCTGTGGCCGCAAGGTAGTTGCTGCTTGTCATGGCGGTAATCCTAGAACTCGCTGGTGGACACCAGCAGTGAGGGATGCCGTCCAGCTGAAGAAGGAGTCCTATCGGGTTCTGACAGGTACCGACAGGCCAAGCGGTGTGCGTCTTCAGCGGTCGCAAAGGCAAAAACTCGGACATAGCAGGAGTTCGGAGAAGCCATGGAAAAGGACTATATATGCTATATTTAATATATTATACATCATTATTTCCTTGGCCCTGCGATGAGGTGGCGACTTGTCCAGGGTGTACCCCGCCTTCCGCCCGATTGTAGCTGAGATAGGCGCCAGCGCCCCCCGAGACCCCAAAAGGGAATAAGCGGTAGAAAATGGATGGATGGATGGATCATTATTTCCATGGTGAGCCGTACAGTCGAACTAGACATTTTAGGAGGGTAAAACCAACAATCTGTCCCGACTCCAGACGACAATATTCCTGCGTAACTTTACAAATACATTTGGCAAATGGACATCAGTAAAATGTGGCATAATTACTAGTAAAGCATCTTGCAAGAAGCATAAACAAGAGAAACCTACAGCGTAGGACTTGTCCATTGCCATTTGAAGATCCTTGGAGGAGGATTGGGATTTGGCTGCGTGTCTGGCAACCTCAGTCATGGGAGAGGACTACAGAATTTTGACCGTGATTGTAGTACTATTTCTGGCCACATTACTACATATGGCATCTTTAAAGGCCTACTGAAAGCCACTACTAGCCACCACGCAGTCTGATAGTTTATATATCAATGATGAAATATTAACATTGCAACACATGACAATATGGCCGCTTTAGTTTACTAAATTGCAATTTTAAATTTCCTGGGAGTTTCTTCCTGGAAACGTCGCGTAACAACGACGTGTACGCGTGACGTCACGGACTATTAGGAAATATTAGCGCTGCACACACACACAGCTGAAAGTTGTCTGCTTTAACGGCATAATTACACAGTATTTTGGAGATCTGTGTTGCTGAATCTTTTGCAATTTGTTCAATTAATATTGGAGAAGTCACAGTAGAAAGATGGAGTTGGGAAGCTTTAGCCTTTAGCCACACAAACACACGGTGATTCCTTGTTTAAAATTCCCAGAGGTGAAACTTTACTATGGATCAGAGTGGTCAAGTGAACATGGATCCCGACCGAATGTCAACCAGCAGGTTTTGGTAAGAAAATTGTGGTAAAAAGTCGCTTCTTAGCGGAGATTAGCTGAGCTTGCGCCGTCCATAAAGCTGCCGTCGACTTCCCTGAGACACTGCGCGTCAAGACATTGTGGACACACACCTTTGACTATCAGGTACTATTAAACTCACTAAAACACTAGCAACACAATAGAAAGATAAGGGATTTCCCAGAATTATCCTAGTAAATGTGTCTAAAAACATCTGAATCCGTCCCAATCCAATCGTGTTTTTTTTTCTAGTCAATCGCTATCAATATCCTCAAACACAAATCTTTCATCCTCGCTCAAATTAATGGGGAAATGGTTGTTTTCTTAGTCCGAATAGCACTTTTTGTTGGAGGCTCCCATTTGAAAACAATGTGGGGATTATGAGGAGCCATCAACGGGTGACGTCATCATCTGCTACTTCCGGTACAGGCAAGGCTTTTCTATTAGCGACCAAATGTTGCCAACTTTATCGTGGATGTTCTCTACTAAATCCTTTCAGCAAAAATATGGCAATATCGCGAAATGATGAAGTATGACACATAGAATGGACCTGCTATCGCCGTTTGAATAAGAACATCTCATTTCAGTTGGCCTATAAATATTCCACTCCATTTTTTCAATATGTCATCACTCATTTCTGAAAACTTTTCAAAATAAAATGAATTGACTTTACAGATTTGAAAAGCAAATGTAATTTGACGTACTTATCAGCCTCCAGGCTCAGTTTGTCCAGCCTCTCCTCCAGCAGTTTTTCACTACGCTGCAACTGGTAGACGCCCGTCTCTAAATCGTTGACTGTGGAGACACGACCTTGTCCTGGTTGGCAAAACTTAACAATCTATAGAGAAGACACACAAGTGAGCCGGGAGATACAGTACATACTGTATGTCTAATGGTGGTTTACCTTATCCCCCTGGTGTAAGGAGACCAGGACTTGGTTGTCCCTCTGCAGCTGCAGCAGAGCCAAGCACAGAGTGCTGTCATCAGCACACACGCTGGAGGTGAGAGTACACAGCTCTTGAAAGGACAAGATAGAGCGGCTGGCATATTCACTGCTCCGGTAGATATCCAGGACTTCAGCGGCTTTCTCCTGGAAGGGTTGGGGTTAGGAAAAAAGCAATGTGAGGTTGGAAACATTCAGCAAGCATGTGATTTGAACTTAACGAAAAAGACTGAAATTAAGTCGAGGATCCCCAGCACGGTCCTGGGTGGGGGAACAATTGCTGAAAAACCACCCCCTTGTTCCTGGTTTTTCAGCAGTTGAACATGCAAAAATTAGCATTAAAAAAAGCACCATTTAAAGATGTTTTAGTGTTTAAAGAATTGAAAAATGATCAACAGAGTTGACATAAATACACACCCTGTTCATCCAAATGAATCACTGTCTGTTTCAGTCACTATGTTAATTATTCACTCAATCAATTCCTTTTTTGTCATTGTCGTAAATAACACGAAAGTCATACATGTCAACGAGATTTCGTTTGAGCTTTGTCCAGCGGCATAGAATTGCATTGATTTGCAGGTTGACCATAGTTTACAGTTTAGCTTAGCATTTGTCTAATGCTTGACAAATGTTAAACTAAACTACAGTAAATACAACCAGTGTTCACATCCACAGGAACCACACGGGTTAGCCTACTCTATACAGTATTTACAACCTTAGCAGTGTTCACTTCACAGCCACAGATGGTTCATCTAGTCAGTGACATTATTTACACATTACTTTGGTTCATTCGCACGTTATTTGACATTTTTGCTTTGGCATGATTTCTGAGCAGCTTGCATTTTCCTTTTATTTTTGCTTTAGTGGATTCTGCCTTGGATTTTATAGCCAATTTCTGTCTCTTCGACTCTCTCTACATTTATAACTGTTACAAATGCATCAGGTACATCCATCCATCCATTTCCTACCACTTGTCCCGTTTGCCAAAATTCACCCATTTAGAGTTCGGAAATCGGTTAAAAAAATATATGGTCTTTTTTCTGCAACTTTAAGGTATATATTGACACTTAAGTCTGGTGATAATGTTCCCCTTTAAAGCCGAGAAGTTTTGTTATTTCAAACTGGGCTAGTTACAGGGTGAAAATTGACTAAAGTGAGTAACTGGACTGGAAGTGACAGGAGTGAGTTTTTAGCATAGAATGAACACATATTTGAAATATAGCCACATTGCCATTATGCTAATAGCATGTTGACACAAAATACATTTCAGTGATTCAAAAAATAATAATGATAATAAAAAAGATGGTAACAAGGCTGTGCTAAGAGTTTAACCAATTCAGTCCTCTTATTGTTAAAATATATTAAAATGTAAAGAAAAATAGATGAGGGAGCTTTCTTTTAGCCATCTATTTTGACCAGCAGAGGCCACATTTTAAAGTAGCAATGATAGTCACACACACACACTAGGTGTGGTGAAATATGTCCTCTGCATTTGACCCATCCCCTTGATCACCCCCTGGGAGGTGAGAGGAGCAGTGAGCAGCAGCGGTGCCGCGCCCGGGAATCATTTATGGTGATTTAACCCCCAATTCCAAGCCTTGATGCTGAGTGCCAAGCAGGGAGGCAATGGCTCCCATTTTTATAGTCTTTGCTATGACTTGGCCGGGGTTTGAACTCACAACCTGTGGATCTCAGGGCGGACACTCTAACCACTAGGTCACTGAGTAGGTATTTTGCTTGTGTATTGAGGTAACATGACTGAATGAAAACCCAAAGACATGACTAAAGTGTACGTTGGATCAAATTGAGTATTTATTACAAACATGTTTAGGGAAATACATTTAATATACAGTTTGGATAAGTTTGTAAAACATGTAGAGTGGTACCTCAGCTTTGGAGCACGCCCGGTCCGAGCACAGCGAGGGTAAACTGACGCTGTAGCTACGGAAAGGGAAACCCTGAATAAAAACTACTGCAGTTGTTTATATAGTGCATTCTATTGTATTTTTGTCATGCAATAGTTATTTGATAAAAGTTCGTTTTTCTTTTAAAAGGTGTGTTACCTGTTAAGTTGGGTTGTTTTGAGTGGGGCATTTCAAGGGGTGACATTGATTCGACATGAAGTGTTTTGAGTTCCGAGCTTGGTCGTGGAATTAATTGAGCATGTAGATTTATGGTACCATTGTATAACATTTCTGAATAATTTGAATGATTATATTTCAGGATA
The DNA here is from genome assembly GCF_033978795.1 of Nerophis ophidion. NCBI lineage: Eukaryota > Metazoa > Chordata > Actinopteri > Syngnathiformes > Syngnathidae > Nerophis > Nerophis ophidion. The sequence continues at coordinate 78,724,800 of NC_084617.1, read as the reverse complement.
AAAAATGTCAATTTTAGGAAGCCTTTACATGCAACAAGAAATAGCTTTTCAGTGTTCAAAATACAATCAATCAACTTTAAATGTTGATGTAATAAAGATGCGATCAGATGAAATAAACATGATATAGTGTGTGAATGTTGTCTGTCTGTCTGTGTTGGCCCTGCGATGAGGCCCCCAATGCAGCTGACATCGGCTCCAGCGACCCCCCGCCACCCCGAAAGGGACAAGCGGTAGAAAAGGGACGGATGGATAGTTATCATGCAAATAAAATGTATTTCCTGGGAACGCAAATGTCAGCCATTCTGTGAAGTAGCCCATATAGTGACAGAGGTAGAAAAGAAAGGCAGCGGCATTGCAAACCTTCACGAGTTCAAGGACAACAAAAGACTCCTCCAAAGGCACGGAGTTGCTTCCCAGCAGAGAGGAGAAGGTCCATTTCAGAGGCTTCACCAGCAGAAGGCCAACGCTCCAAGACAACCAGCCACAATCCACATTGGCAGCAAACTCCGACTCTCTCTGCAGCTTCCCACATCTGGATGATGTAAAAAAGAAACAATGTCATGTGGCAGACAGAATACCGCTTATTGCAGTAATCAACAATTATCATTTATCATTTGTGATTCCAACAAATAATATCTTAAAACAAAAAAAAAGGCTCTTAAAGTGCTGACCATTAAATTTGTGTAAAAAATGAATGTAACTTTTCTATCTTTAAAACCACATTATATGCTAGAGATTGTTAATTGACGCTTGAATGGCACACTCAATAGCTGTATTGACGCAGCACTGATACTGGTGTTTTACAATTGTCATCTGCGGGATTACAAATGCCATCACATTTAACTGGGGATTTACTTAATAGTTAGTAAATATAATGGATTAGTTTTTTGTTTTTTATTAAATTGCAGCACAGAAATATGTACAACATGCACAACTCTGATCAATGACTCAAGTAGTAAACAGGAAAAGAAGAACATTTACCCTATTTGGCGCTACAATATAAAAATGATCTCAAATGTTGTAATTTGTCCTTTTTATTAGTTCTATTTAGACTGATAATGCACGCCACTCCTACATTAGTACGAGCTGTCACTTTAAAACGTTTTTGCACTTTGCAGTCAAATGACACAGCGGTTGAATCTGTGATGTGTTTTTTTCTTAAAGAGACCCACAACAAGGCAGAGGGGGTCACAGTATCACTGTTGGTGTTTCATACCACATCGATGCTTGACCAGAAGTGATTCAACTATTAGTTCATCAAGGCAGAGGGGGTCACAGTATCACTGTTGGTGTTTCATACCACATCGATGCTTGACCAGAAGTGATTCAACTATCAGTTCATCAAGGCAGAGGGGGTCACAGTATCACTGTTGGTGTTTCATACCACATCGATGCTTGACCAGAAGTGTATTAGTTCATCAAGGCAGAGGGGGTCACAGTATCACTGTTGGTGTTTCATACCACATCGATGCTTGACCAGAAGTGTATTAGTTCATCAAGGCAGAGGGGGTCACAGTATCACTGTTGGTGTTTCATACCACATCGATGCTTGACCAGAAGTGATTCAACTATTAGTTGTAAGCAAACCGTATACAGTATTGCGAGGTGGTACAGCTCGGTTGGTAGAGTGGCTGTGCCAGCAACTTGAGGGTTCCAGGTTCGATCCCCACTTCCACCATCCTAGTCACTGCTGTTGTGTCCTTGGGCAAGACACTTTACCCACCTGCTCCCAGTGCCACCCACACTTCTTTAATTGTAACTTAGATATTGGGTTTCACTATAAAAAAGCACTTTGAGTGACTGGAGAAAAAGCGCTATATAAATATCACTCACATCACTTCACTTACTTTTCCAAAACATGCAACACAGGTTTACACAGCATCACTTCTTTATGTGATGCTGTGTGTGAATAATATATATATATATATATATATATATATATATTTGGGCTGGGTGATATATCGATATAAATGATATATCGCGCGTTTGTCTCTGTGCGATATAGAAAATGACTATATCGTGGTATTGGAGTATACGTTCTCACGCAGTTGCTTTTAGCTGCGGGTATTACACTACATGTGTTTCCACCTCTTCTAGTCTCTCCTACTCACAGAGACGTAAAACAAGCCCGCCTTCTTCCATACGTCACATACTGTCGCGTGTGTAGCGTCATACGCTCTCGCCCAGCAGAGAGGTAGCAGCATGGCTAACGTTAGCTGAGGCAGGTGGTGCAAGCAGAGCGGAGCGGAGGGAGTTGAGTGACATTACAAGAGAGAGAAGGTGTGAAACTGATCACAAATGGAGGAAGAATAATTAATGCCCAAAAAAACTGCAGGGGGTCCATCATCTGGCGGTGGTTAGGGTTCAAGCGGGAAGATATTCAGAAAGACAACAGCAATATGCAAAGTATGCGTCAGAAGTGCTACTACAAAAGGTAGCGGCACTACTAATTTGTTCTTTCATTTAAAAAGTCACCCGCGAGAAAATGAAGAGTATTTAATAAATACAGTTTTGGTCAATGGACTTAGTTGTGATTTCCCTCTCTGCATGAAAGTTTAAAAGCAGCATATATGAATGCAGTATGAAGAAGAATGTTTAATGTAGACACATAGAATCATCACACTGCTGGCATTATATGCATCAAGTGTTCATTCAAGGCTAAGGCAAATTATGCAGATATATATCCTGTGCAGCGATATGGCATAAACATATCCAGATATTTAAAAAAGGCCCTAATATCTAATATATATATAAGGTTATATGGTGAACAAGGGGATGGGTCGAATGCAGAGGACAAATTCCACCACACCGAGTGCGTGACTATCATTGGTACTTTAACTTTAACTCACACTCACACACACACACACACACACACACACACACACACACACACACACACACACGCCAAATTGTTTTGACCCAATGCAGCCCCCGTGTCCAAAAGTTTGGGGACACTTGGGTTAAAGCATCTTCCTGCTGAAAAATGTTGAGTGAGGGACAAGCGGTAGAAAAAATGGATGGAATTGACTTGTGAGCCAGCGCTTTCTGTTGCATTTACAGCAGCAGCACACTTTATGTGTACTGTAAGGCAGTGGTTCTCAAATGGGGGTACATGTACCCCTGGGGGTACTTGGAGGTATGCCAAGGGGTACGTGAGATTTTTTTAAATATTCCAAAAAAAGCAGAAATTCAAAAATCCTTCATAAATATATTTATTGAATAATAATTCAACAAAATATGAATGTAAGTTCATAAACTGTGAAAAAAAATTCAACAATGCAATATTCAGTGTTGATAGCTATATTTTAGTGCTGTATTTGACCTTTTTATCTCTCGGCGGCGGCGATGACCAAGAAGAAGGAGGAGTTGGAATATAATTACATTGGCGGAGTTACAATGCCTAGTAGGCTACTGCCACCTACTGCACCGGAGTTGTAACTACAAGCTTTTATGAGCGGTCCAGCGAGTCAAAAGCCGGAAAAAAAAAAAATATATATATATATATATATATATATATATATATATATATATATATATATATATATATATATATACATATATATATATATATATAAAAAAAAATAAAATATATATATATATATATATATATATATATATATATATACATATATATATATATATATATATATATATATACATATATATATATATATATATTTTTTTTTTTTTTTTTATCTATTTGTGGCGGCCGTAATTCTTTCGTGGCGGGCCGCCACAAATAAATGAATGTGTGGGAAACCCTGGGTACTACCTGGGCAAGGACTAAGTGAATGGTACTACTTGGACAAGGACTAAGTGAATGGTACTACTTGAAAAAGGACTAAGTAAATGGTACTACCTGGACAAGGACTAAGTAAATGGTACTACCTGGACAAGGACTAAGTAAATGGTACTACCTGGACAAGGACTAAGTGAATGGTACTACTTGGACAAGGACTAAGTGAATGGTACTACTTGAAAAAGGACTAAGTAAATGGTACTACCTGGACAAGGACTAAGTAAATGGTACTACCTGGACAAGGACTAAGTAAATGGTACTACCTGGACAAGGACTAAGTAAATGGTACTACCTGGACAAGGACTAAGTAAATGGTACTACTTGAACAAGGACTAAGTAAATGGTACTACTTGAAAAAGGACTAAGTAAATGGTACTACTTGAACAAGGACTAAGTGAATGGTACTACCTGGACAAGGACTAAGTAAATGGTGCTACCTGGACACTACCTGGACAAGGACTAAGTAAATGGTACTACCTGGACAAGGACTAAGTAAATGGTACTACCTGGACAAGGACTAAGTAAATGGTACTACCTGGACAAGGACTAAGTTAATGGTACTACCTGGACAAGGACTCAGTAAATGGTACTACTTGAACAAGGACTAAGTGAATAGTACTACCTGGACAAGGACTAAGTAAATGGTACTACCTGGACAAGGACTAAGTAAATGGTACTACCTGGACAAGGACTAAGTGAATGGTACTACCTGGACAAGGACTAAGTGAATGGTACTACTTGAACAAGGACTAAGTAAATGGTACTACCTGGACAAGGACTAAGTGAATAGTACTACCTGGACAAGGGCTAAGTGAATGGTACTACTTGAACAAGGACTAAGTGAATAGTACTACCTGGACAAGGACTAAGTAAATGGTACTACCTGGACAAGGACTAAGTAAATGGTACTACCTGGACAAGGACTAAGTAAATGGTACTACCTGGACAAGGACTAAGTGAATAGTACTACCTGGACAAGGGCTAAGTGAATGGTACTACTTGAACAAGGACTAAGTAAATGGTACTACCTGGACAAGGACTAAGTAAATGGTACTACTTGAACAAGGACTAAGTAAATGGTACTACCTGGACAAGGACTAAGTGAATAGTACTACCTGGACAAGGGCTAAGTGAATGGTACTACTTGAACAAGGACTAAGTAAATGGTACTACCTGGACAAGGACTAAGTGAATGGTACTACCTGGACAAGGACTAAGTAAACGGTACTACCTGGACAAGGACTAAGTTAATGGTACTACCTGGACAAGGACTCAGTAAATGGTACTACTTGAACAAGGACTAAGTGAATAGTACTACCTGGACAAGGACTAAGTAAATGGTACTACCTGGACAAGGACTAAGTAAATGGTACTACCTGGACAAGGACTAAGTAAATGGTACTACCTGGACAAGGACTAAGTGAATAGTACTACCTGGACAAGGGCTAAGTGAATGGTACTACTTGAACAAGGACTAAGTAAATGGTACTACCTGGACAAGGACTAAGTAAATGGTACTACTTGAACAAGGACTAAGTAAATGGTACTACCTGGACAAGGACTAAGTGAATAGTACTACCTGGACAAGGGCTAAGTGAATGGTACTACTTGAACAAGGACTAAGTAAATGGTACTACCTGGACAAGGACTAAGTGAATGGTACTACTTGAACAAGGACTAAGTAAATGGTACTACCTGGACAAGGACTAAGTGAATGGTACTACTTGAACAAGGACTAAGTAAATGGTACTACTTGAACAAGGACTAAGTAAATGGTACTACCTGGACAAGGACTAAGTGAATGGTACTACTTGAACAAGGACTAAGTAAATGGTACTACCTGGACAAGGACTAAGTGAATGGTACTACTTGAACAAGGACTAAGTAAATGGTACTACCTGGACAAGGACTAAGTGAATGGTACTACTTGAACAAGGACTAAGTAAATGGTACTACCTGGACAAGGACTAAGTGAATGGTACTACTTGAACAAGGACTAAGTAAATGGTACTACTTGAACAAGGACTAAGTAAATGGTACTACTTGAACAAGGACTAAGTAAATGGTTCTACCTGGACAAGGACTAAGTAAATGGTACTACCTGGACAAGGACTAAGTGAATGGTACTACTTGAACAAGGACTAAGTAAATGGTACTACTTGAACAAGGACTAAGTAAATGGTACTACCTGGACAAGGACTAAGTGAATGGTACTACTTGAACAAGGACTAAGTAAATGGTACTACCTGGACAAGGACTAAGTGAATGGTACTACTTGAACAAGGACTAAGTAAATAGTACTACCTGGACAAGGACTAAGTAAATGGTACTACCTGAACAAGGACTAAGTAAATGGTACTACCTGGACAAGGACTAAGTAAATGGTACTACCTGGACAAGGACTAAGTAAATGGTACTACTTGAACAAGGACTAAGTAAATGGTACTACCTGGACAAGGACTAAGTGAATGGTACTACTTGAACAAGGACTAAGTAAATGGTACTACCTGGACAAGGACTAAGTAAATGGTACTACTTGAACAAGGACTAAGTAAATGGTACTACCTGGACAAGGACTAAGTGAATGGTACTACTTGAACAAGGACTAAGTAAATGGTACTACCTGGACAAGGACTAAGTGAATGGTACTACTTGAACAAGGACTAAGTAAATGGTACTACCTGGACAAGGACTGGATGACAGTTGCCAACGCCATGGGTGTCCTCTCCTTCCTCCGGAAGATCTTATTGAGGTCTTGCAGACTGAGGGACACACGAGTGCGGTCTCTGCAGCTTTGTAGGACCATCGCCGTCCAGAAGTCCATCTTGCTGTCCCAGTCTGTTGTGTTGACGTCGCGCCTCTCCTTAAAGTCCGAGAAGAGAAAATTCATCCGCTCGTCGTCCTTCCACTCGGGTGGCAGCTTGACTCGGGTGGAACTCGACATGTTTGAAGCCCGTGTCTCTTATCCAGGTGACTTGAAAACTGCTTTGTTTTCTTGTTTGTTTGTTTGTTGTTCCAGTGGCGTCTTGGGGAACTGGAGCTGCACCTAAAAGCCGCTCGGAGTGGAACCGGGGACCAGAACTCCACACACGGGGACAAGAAGTCCACACACGGGGACAAGAAGTCCACACACGGGGACAACAAGTCCACACACGGGGACCAGAACTCCACACACGGGGACAAGAAGTCCACACACGGGGACAACAAGTCCACACACGGGGACCAGAACTCCACACACGGGGACAAGAAGTCCACACACGGGGACAACAAGTCCACACACGGGGACAAGAAGTCCACACACGGGGACAACAAGTCCACACACGGGGACAACAAGTCCACACACGGGGACAACAAGTCCACACACGGGGACAACAAGTCCACACACGGGGACAAGAAGTCCAATCACGGGGACAAGAAGTCCACACACGGGGACAACAAGTCCACACACTGTCTGTCCTGGAGTTGAGTCGGCGTTGTTGGGACGTAAAAGTCCGATCTAACGAGGCAACGACGACAATTGCTTTACGTCGTTTGTTGACTTGTGCTGGAGATGGTATTGCAACACTAATCTCGCACACACCGATGATGGCGGAGCTAAGTGCCCCCAATGGCTAAGTAAGTCCTTCCCACCAGCAAAGAGACCTCGATGAGCAAAACAAGCGCATGCTAAATGCTGCTGGAGAATATCATGTTTGCGCCGCTTTTGCGCATACACGTTCTTTCTTTCTTTATTTCTTTCTTTCTTTCTTTCTTTCTTTCTTTCTTTCTTTCTTTCTTTCTGTTTTTTCTTTCTTTCTTTCTTTCTTTTTTTCTTCCTTTCTTTCTTTCTTTCTTTCTTTTTTTCTTTCTTTCTTTCTTACTTTCTTTCTTTCTTACTTTCTTTCTTTCTTTCTTTCTTTCTTTCTTTCTTTCTTTCTTTCTTTCTTTCTTTCTTTCTTTCTGTCTTTCTTTCTTTCTTTCTAACATGAACACAGTTACGGCATAATCCATCACTTAAATTCATATCATTTCTCTGAACATCATGTGGGAAAAGAAGTAAGAAGAAGTAAAGCTTATTGAGCGTTTACAAATACAAATATGTTGATTTACTGTCTTCTTGTAACGCAATGACATCAGTGAATGATTAATAGGGCAGTTTTTGCAAAAGATCATTAAGTCAGTCAAGATAAACACACTGAGATGAAGAATATCTTATTTTCAATGAGGCTGAAAGTGTTTCTCCTAATTCTTCTTCTTTTCTACTTTGTAAGCACTATTCATTTGAACAGCCTCTTAAACTGGATCATAACTTTAACCTCTTTTCTTCTTTGTTTCCCATATTTTTACACAATAATCAGATATGGTTACACTAGTGAGCAGTAAAGAATATAAAGTGATTTTTGGCCCAGGACGTATTTTGCTTTGTTCATTATTGAGGTGTTTCTTGCTACTTATGTTGTATATTTTTTACATGAGGTTTCCACTTCATTCTATCATCTATTAATACTCCCCAAAATCTGGTTTCTTTTACCCTTTCAATATCTACTCTGTCTATTTGTACTTGTGTATGATGCTCTTATTTACTGTTACCGAATAGTATTATTTTAGTTTTACTGAGATTCAAAGATAATCTGTTTTTGTCAAACCATCTTTTTATTTTGTTCATTTCTTCTGTTATTTGTATTATCTTCTGTGTGTTTTGTCCTCAACAAAACACAGTTGTGTTGTCAACAAATAAAACTCAATGTAAGTCCTTTGTAACTTTACAAATGTCCATCCATCCATCCATCCATCCATCATCTTCCGCTTATCCGAGGTCGGGTCGCGGGGGCAGCAGCTTAAGCAGGGAAGCCCAGACTTCCCTCACCCCAGCAACCTCGTCTAGCTCTTCCCGGGGGATCCCGAGGCGTTCCCAGGCCAGCCGGGAGACATAGTCTTCCCAACGTGTCCTGGGTCTTCCCCGTGGCCTCCTACCAGCTGGACGTGCCCTAAACACATCCCTAGGGAGGCGTTCGGGTGGCATCCTGACCAGATGCCCGAACCACCTCATCTGGCTCCTCTCGATGTGGAGGAGCAGCAACTTTACTTTGAGTTCCTCCCGGATGGCAGAGCTTCTCACCCTATCTCTAAGGGAGAGACCCAAACTCATTTGGGCCGCTTGTACCCGTGATCTTATCCTTTTCGTCATGACCCAAAGCTCATAACCATAGGTGAGGATGGGTTTACAAATGTCGCTTATACAAATATCTTGGTCCCAGTATTGATCCCTGGGGTACACCACAAGATATATCTGGCCGTGTTGACATATGTTCACCCATCTTCAAATATTGCTTCCTGTTGGTTAAATCGCTTCTGACCCAGTTCAAGACCAAACCTCTGATGCCCTAGCGTTCTATTTTTTTTTTTCAATTAAAATGTCAAGATTAATTGTGTCAAATGCTTTCTTTTGTTAAGTCCATGAATACTGCGGCCGCACATTCTTTACCATCTATTGCAGTGTCTCTCAACCTTTTTTCAGTCATGTACCCCCTGTCAACATTTTTTTAATTCAAGTACCCTCTAATCAGAGCAAAGCATGTTTGGTTGAAAAAAAGAGATAAAGAAGTAAAATACAGCACTTTTTTAAATCAGTTTTTGATTTATTAAATTGTATAACAGTGAAAAATATTGCCCAATTGTAGTGGTCTTTCTTCAACTATTTAGAAAAAAAGATATAGAAATAACAAGTGATTCAATTATAAATAAAGATGTCTACACATACTTAAAGTGCCCTTTTTGGGGATTGTAATAGAGATCCATCTGGATTCATCAACTTCCTTCTAAACATTTCTTCACCCAAAAATAAATATTTAACATCAATATTTATGGAACATGTCCACAAAAAATCAAGCTGTCAACACTGAATATTGCATTGTTGCATTTCTTTTCACAGTTTGTGAACTTACATTTATATTTTGTTGAAGTATTATTCAATAAATACATTTATAAAGGATTTTTGAATTGTTGCTATTTTTAGAATATTTTTGAAAAATCTCCAGTACCCCTTGGCATACCTTCAAGTACCCCCAGGGGTACATGTACCCCCATTTGAGAACCACTGATCTATTGCATTGATCATTTCCTCTGTTAATTTGATTAATGCTATCGATGTTGAGATATTTGCTCGGGATCCATATTGCTTCTCCAGGAGCGTTCCACTTATGTTGACAAGTACATCTAATGGGGTATTGAATAGTTTTTCCATGATTTTGGAGACCTGTGGTAAACTTGTGGTTGTCTCCATTCTTATAAATAGCTACGACTTTTGCAATTGTCATTTTGTCTGGGAATTTGCCGGTTAGAAATGATAGGTTGCTGTTCACTCGTTATTATATTTTCATTTAAGATGTCACATTATTGTTATTTACTTCATTCTTATATATTTCATGACATCTTTAATTGTTATGTATTTGCAAGCTGTTACATTTGATTGAGCTGCTATTTGTGAAAAATGACTCTTTAGTTGTTTATCTGTCAGATGATGTCTATCTGTGTTGGCCCTGTGATGAGGTGGCGACTTGTCCAGGGTGTACCCTGCCTTCCGCCCGATTGTAGCTGAGATAGGCGCCAGCGCCCCCCGCGACCCCGAAAGCGAATAAGCGGTAGGAAATGGATGGATGGATGAATCCAATCCACTTTATGTACATTGCACATTTCAAAAAACAATACAAGTTGCACAACGTGCTGCACAGAAGCTAAGAGTCAGAAATATAAAACATTTAACTATAAAAAGAATAAATCCATAAAATACATCAGTGAAAATAAAATGGACTGAAATCACACAACTTTAATGCTGGTTTAAAAGCCAAAGAGTAATAATATTTTTGAGACGTGATTTAAAACTCATTAAAGAGGGAGCCGTTCGAATAGCAAGAGGGATCTTGTTCCAAGCAGAAAATGCTCCATCACCTCTGGGTTTTAAACGGCTTTTTGGTTCCACAAGAAGAAACTGATCAGCTGACCTCAAATACCTTGTGGGGGTGTACGTTTTTTTAAAGGTCTGACAGATATTGTGGCGCTAATCCTTTAAGAGATTTAAAAACAAACAACAATATTTGGAAATTATTTCTAAAATGAACTGGGAGCCAGTGAAGGGATTCTCAAATGGGGCTAAAGTGTTTAGCGGCAGCTAAAAGGCGAGCAGCAGCATTTTGGACAAACTGCAATCGAGCAACTGAGGCCTGCTTCATTCCAACATCCGGGGAGTTGCAGCAGTCCAAAGGTGATGAAATGAAAGCATGTACTGTATTACCTGCTCAAAGTCATTGAAAGATAAAACTGATACAGCAACGATAACGTTTCTAGTTTTTAACTCAACTGACTTTTTAAATTTACTTTGTCACAGGGTGTCTAACAACAAAATCCAAGCATAACAGAGCGTCCCTTTCTCTTATCAGAGCTTTCATTATACACAAACATAAAATAAAATGTATCCATTAATGAAGGAGTCAAAGCAAAACAAAGGATTTGTAAGACACAATAAAGCATGATTTATTCATACTTGCTTTGTCCTTAAATGTACTTTGCAGCAGATCATGCATAATAAAAGGATAATATTAAAGTACTTATGGAGGAATACCATAATAATATATCAGTAAACTATCCTTATTTGTAGGCTTGTTTTTAATTAACAGGTCCAAAATAAAGAACTACTGTTGTGAGAACACTAAAGCACAAACTAATTGTTTTTCATGCAAATACAAGAAAAGTGTTTAGAATAAATACAAACATATAAATTGCCACATTTCCATGTAATTAGTGCTGCAGATAATGCGTGTCATTACTGCAAAACAAAACATAGTTTAGAAAAATAACGCCGTCTATAAATGTAGACATGTAGTCCAATATTTGAAATGCTGCGCTGATAGATACATTTATTTCCAACAATCTTTTATTTTTCATTTTATACATGGAAACAATCAATCAATCATTTTGACTAGGTGTCAAACATTGCTATTCAGTATCTTTTTATAATACACATACATTTCAATGGCGATGAGCAAACAACGCCTCAGCGAGCGTTTGGCACACTCACTGGCTGTATTGACCTTGACCTGACACTTTATTGCTGTTTCATAAAGGCATCATCTGCTGGTTTCAAAAAGTCATTATATTTCACCTGAAATTGAAATTGATAGTAGGAAATGTAGTTTTTTTTAATATATTAATAGTTATTGAGAAAGTATAATTAAAGATGCAACTTTCCTCACTGAGACAAATAGTAAACAAGAAAAGGTGTTTGGCGCTACAAGATTATAATGATCCCACATTTTGGAATGTTCCCTTTTTCTAATTCCATTGATAGAGATGATTACGACCAATACTGATGTCAAACACGCATCGCCACCCCGCCGACTTCTCTCAGTGCAAGCCGTCACTCGTGAGCCAAAAGTACGTTTTTCCTGATAAAACACAGTTTGGCACTTCTGTGTCAAATGACACATCAGTACTGCTCACATGTTTTTTCCTAAATGAACGCAGACAAGGGACACATAGTCTTGGTGTTTCCTAAATGAACGCAGACAAGGGACACATAGTCTTGGTGTTTCCTAAATGAACGCAGACAAGGGACACATAGTCTTGGTGTTTCCTAAATGAACGCAGACAAGGGACACATAGTCTTGGTGTTTCCTAAATGAACGCAGACAAGGGACACATAGTCTTGGTGTTTCCTAAATGAACGCACACTTCAAGGGACACATAGTCTTGGTGTTTCCTAAATGAACGCAGACAAGGGACACATAGTCTTGGTGTTTCCTAAATGAACGCAGACAAGGGACACATAGTCTTGGTGTTTCCTAAATGAACGCAGACAAGGGACACATAGTCTTGGTGTTTCCTAAATGAACGCAGACAAGGGACACATAGTCTTGGTGTTTCCTAAATGAACGCAGACAAGGGACACATAGTCTTGGTGTTTCCTAAATGAACGCACACTTCAAGGGACACATAGTCTTGGTGTTTCCTAAATGAACGCAGACAAGGGACACATAGTCTTGGTGTTTCCTAAATGAACGCAGACAAGGGACACATAGTCTTGGTGTTTCCTAAATGAACGCAGACAAGGGACACATAGTCTTGGTGTTTCCTAAATGAACGCAGACAAGGGACACATAGTCTTGGTGTTTCCTAAATGAACGCAGACAAGGGACACATAGTCTTGGTGTTTCCTAAATGAACGCAGACAAGGGACACATAGTCTTGGTGTTTCCTAAATGAACGCAGACAAGGGACACATAGTCTTGGTGTTTCCTAAATGAACGCAGACAAGGGACACATAGTCTTGGTGTTTCCTAAATGAACGCAGACAAGGGACACATAGTCTTGGTGTTTCCTAAATGAACGCAGACAAGGGCCACACAGTCTTGGTGTTTCCTAAATGAACGCAGACAAGGGACACATAGTCTTGGTGTTTCCTAAATGAACGCAGACAAGGGACACATAGTCTTGGTGTTTCCTAAATGAACGCACACTTCAAGGGACACATAGTCTTGGTGTTTCCTAAATGAACGCAGACAAGGGACACATAGTCTTGGTGTTTCCTAAATGAACGCAGACAAGGGACACATAGTCTTGGTGTTTCCTAAATGAACGCAGACAAGGGCCACATAGTCTTGGTGTTTCCTAAATGAACGCAGACAAGGGACACATAGTCTTGGTGTTTCCTAAATGAACGCAGACAAGGGACACATAGTCTTGGTGTTTCCTAAATGAACGCAGACAAGGGACACATAGTCTTGGTGTTTCCTAAATGAACGCAGACAAGGGCCACATAGTCTTGGTGTTTCCTAAATGAACGCAGACAAGGGCCACATAGTCTTGGTGTTTCCTAAATGAACGCAGACAAGGGACACATAGTCTTGGTGTTTCCTAAATGAACGCAGACAAGGGCCACATAGTCTTGGTGTTTCCTAAATGAACGCAGACAAGGGCCACATAGTCTTGGTGTTTCCTAAATGAACGCAGACAAGGGCCACATAGTCTTGGTGTTTCCTAAATGAACGCAGACAAGGGCCACATAGTCTTGGTGTTTGGTAACGCGTGGATGCCTCAGTATGGTTTGATCCATGGCCACATGGAGGAATGTAGCTAACGATGACAAGAAGGAAGCTATATAGAGTACAGTATACAAAAGTGCTGAGTTATTTATAACATGATTCATTTCAGATTGGAAGGGATAATTCCTAAAATACAATTTCTTCAAAAATGTTTCATTAATGATGAACAACATCAAGACTTTGCTATTGTTTTCATCAGTTAGGCGCGTGTCTTGTGTTTCTACTTGGCGCTGAGGTCCAGCAGCAGGTGCTGGTAGGCCAAAGAGTTCCCCTTGAAGCTGGCAGCCAACATGATGTCCTTATTGTCCACCGACAGCAAACTGAAGCCTCTCGGTGCTCTCATGTTCAGTTCTTGGAAGGGATGGAAGCGCTGAGTGAGATGGTCCCATAGGTAGACTCTGGAGAAAGAGAAATCGCTCCCAAGGATGAGGTAGTGACGCAAGCCCACTGTGAAAGGATACACCAGCATGGAGCCGCGAGAGGGAAGAGCCTGGATCTCTATGAAACGCTGGCCTTCCCAGCGGAGGATCTTTGAGTCCCCTATGAAGCGTGTGAGGCACAGGTAGAGAACCTTCCTCACCCAAAAGTGCTTCACCATCTGCACGTCAGCTTGCTCTGTGATTTGGGAGAAGAAAGCAAACTGCTTTAGCCCTCGGTTCCACTGATAAATGAGCGGCGATTGAGTGGCACTGGAGAGGATGAGGTGAGGCTTTCCTCCGACATCCAGGAACTCCACATGCGTGTCACGATGCCAAGGATGCAGGGACTGATGGGAGTAAAAACCGTTTGTGTTCCAGCGGTAAATGCTGGTGGAACCAGCCTTAGAACCGTCCGCGACTACAAAGTACCATTCGCCATCCAGCTGGAAGGTCTCCACGAAGTTGGGCTTCCTCACACGAGTTGTGTCAATGTTTTGGATCTTCACAAAACGCTGTGGCTCCTCTTCCCACCTGCAGTTTGAAGACAAGGTCAGTAGAAAATACAATTGCCTTTTTTATGACAAACAGCAAGATTCCATTGCCACAAATCAGCAGAGCTTAATGCCGGGCTGTCCAAGCTGTGGCCCGCGGGATGTTTGTCATTCTTGTATTTTCTCACCTTGAAGGTGTCGTGCAACTTTTTCATTGACAATTCGTATGTGAAACACCAACAAGCTATTTTGTTTTTATGCATTGTAAATTGAAATAAAAGATAACAAAAGGTTATCAAAAGCAGTTCTTCCCACATAGAGGGGTAGGCGGTGTGATGACAGGGGGACCTGGTGCGAACACGGGAACATACTTTATCAGTATCATGCATCAAACCCCGCTTATCTCAGCTGCATTCGTGCGGAAGGCTGTCTACACCTTGGGCAAGTCGGCACCTCATCGCAGGGCCAACACAGATAGTGTTACGGCTCAGACTACTGCCAACGCCGGTCGTCCGTCTGCGCGCACCTCGGGACAGGCCCACGGGCGTGCACATCAAGGGACGAACCGCGCGCATCTCCGCCCTGCAGCAGCCGCCAGCTGCAATCCTTCACAGACAATCACCACACCTGCCTGTAATGAAGGACCTGCCTTCATAAGCCTGGACGACCTGGCATGCCGGCGCCGGAGTAGAATCATCTTTACCTTCCCTGTGTTGTATCCCTGAGTCAAGCTGTGCGTCTTGTGCGTCCGGATCTTCCCTGTCTCTCCCGCGCTTCTTGGTTTTTCGACTGCCTCCCTTGTTCCTCGACTCCTCGCTCGCCCCACAACTCTGACGCCTCTCTCTCGCCCCTGATCCTTTTTGCCCCATGGACTTCCTCTTTCCTTTGCTCTCGTCAACACTTTGGTAAGACACACTTCAGTTAAATTCTACACATAGTCTTACACCATACACTCTTGCGTTTTTGTCACACTTCCTTTCCTTGTTTTATTCGTTAGTATTGTTTATTATTCTTAGTATATATATATATATATATATATATACTGTATATACACACACATATATATATATATATATATATATATATATATATACACTGTATATAGACACACACACACACAAATATATATATATATATATATATATATATATATATATATATATATATATATATATATATATATTTACCATATATAGAATAAATCTTTGGACATCACTGCCACCTGGTGTCAGTCTGCAGTCACTCCCCTTGCAATCCCTGTTTAAACCATAACAGATAGACAGACAACATTCACACACACATTCACACACTAGGGACCATTTAGTGTTGCCAATCAACCTATCCCCAGGTGCATGTCTTTGGAGGTGGGAGGGGCCTATCCCCAGGTGCATGTCTTTGGAGGTGGGAGGAAGCCGGAGTACCCGGAGGGAACCCACGCATTCACGGGGAGAACATGCAAACTCCACACAGAAAGATCCCGAGCCCGGGATTGAACCCAGGACCACTCAGGACCTTCGTATTGTGAGGCAGACGCACTAACTCCTCTTCCACCATGAAGCCCCTATTATATACATATATCTCTATTAAACTATAGATGTTCCCGTTATTTAGCAATGTTTGCTGGCATT
Source organism: Nerophis ophidion (assembly GCF_033978795.1). NCBI lineage: Eukaryota > Metazoa > Chordata > Actinopteri > Syngnathiformes > Syngnathidae > Nerophis > Nerophis ophidion. The sequence goes on along the minus strand of NC_084617.1, from coordinate 78,708,387 downwards.
ATCAAGATTCTGTACATGCTGTTGAGCCTATTTATTCATGTAGTTTATTAATACTATTAAGGATCATTTCATGATGCTAGCAAATATCCCCAAAGACGCGACAATTCGGTCATTTGTGTCGAATAAAGCACTTGGCTTCCCTGCACAACAACAACTAAGCTTTTAGTTTCTTTTATGAAAATCGAGAAAGAAAATACGATGTATTCCACCAACAGTTACAATATTTATTACTTGGACTGAATATGACGTTAGTTTATTTGCGTATTTGTTCTTTCCATTCTTCGGTTGAGTTTAGTGTTTTTTTTGTTTCTTTTTCTGACAGAAAAAAATGCATGCAATGCAAGCAATTGCATATCTTTTAAACTTTGTTGTCTAATAATGCAACACATTTTGTATTATCATACATTTAAAACTGTTCTTGTCAAAATATAAATAAATACTTCAATGTCTGATTGACTTGTGGTTTCAGAAATCCTTACCCTTGGCAATTTTGTAATATATGAGGCGATTATAGAATAATGAACCCGAGATATATTTTGATTTCGATACTTTGGCTTTACTGCACAACAAGAGCAAAGCTTTTACTTTCTCTTATGAAAATCGAGAAAGAATATTTGATGTATTTAGACCAACAATTACAATATTTGTTACTAGGACTTAATATGATGCTACTTTATTGACATATTCAGATCTTTGTAGTTATATTTAGACATAGCAGCCACAAAAGAACACAAACTTTTGCGGTCTCTTATCCTTTCTTTACGTTTAATTCATCTATTAAACACTACTAACATAGTGGAGAATAAACTCAATTACATCACAGAAAGTTTCTCTAAGAAATACAATGTTACAACAAACATTTTACAAAGTGATTGCTGCAGACACAAGCGGTCCGATTGTATTCCACAAGATGATGAAAGTGATATTTTTTAAGAGCCATTTCCTTCAACCTTTTCTCCCCAAACTCAACACTCACCCTCACTTGTTCTATTGCTACGCTCAAGCTGCTTGACCATCGTGTGAATTAAGGCACGAAAAAGAAAAACCGATGTCACGTCATATGCAACCCAGCTATTATGTGCGCCTACATTGCTGTAAGCAGTTTGTAAATGTTGACACCAATAATTGCTGAAAACCTTACTTGTAGATATGCGATCCACCAAAAAGTTGGGCCACAACCATGTACAGCGTCTTGTCGATCACCACCGGTTTGCAGTACACGGCTGAATGAGCTGCACAGACATGAAAAGGCAGAAAGACCATTTTAAATGACACAAAAAAAAACGGTTTGTATGCATATGGAGCAATGACTTACAGCTAATGTTACGAAAAGTCCTAAAGACCATCTCGACATGATCCCACATGTACAGAGTGCAGAAACCTGAATCAGGTTGAGCAAAGGTCACAAAGTGATCGCCACTGAACTCGTAAGACTCCACTGACACAGAGTGGAAGGGGAACATTTGGTAAACGGCAAAATCTAGCGCAGGAAAAATACAGAAAGAAAGCAAATTATTATCATTACGTCTTTACATTTCAACTGTTAAACCTCAAACCTGCACTGATGCAGTTAAAGTCTCGTGGGGCGAGATGGCGGATTCTGCGTCCCTGGAATTCAAAGGGGCTGGCACAGTAGATGGGGGGAACAGAAGTGTTGGTCTTTTCTATCCAATCCACTAACCACTTGATTTTACAGTCACAGCGGAGGGAGTTTCCCCTGAGGTCCCTGAAAAGTGGATGTTTGTATGACGGCTCTCCAGTACATGAAACCATCACAGGTCCAACTTACAAATCTGTGAGGATATCGAGATGTTGAACGAGATCTCTCGGCAGATGCTGTAGGTTGTTGTTTGAGAGGGATCTGGACAAAAAAAACATTTTTTTTAATATCTGGATTGCTTCTTTGGATGTCGGTAAATATCCTCTTGGTTTGAACGATCTAAACCAGAAATAACGGTACCCATGTAAGTTGTTATTATATTTACTATACAGTAGCTACAAAATCAGCTATAACTGCTTAACTTGTACTGGGGGAAATGTTTAGATGAAAAATGATGTGTGCATTTTCATTTTTGCTGGGATACTTACAAATGAGTCAGAGATTTCAATCCGCGAAAGGTATACTGTGAGAGAGTCTGGATGTCATTGTTCTCAATAAATCTGTTTGGGGGGAAAAAGTCACTCATGAAAACAACACACTTGAGATTTACTTAGCAAGCTTTGACAAAAGGTTTAGGTTTAGAATTGAACAGCTCAGGTTTTAGATTACCATGCGAAAATGCAGAGCATTATTTTTGTAATTTATTGTGAATAATGTAAATAATTCAATGTACATACTCTGATGATGAACTTGTGTGATGACTGTATTATGCTGATAGTATACTGTATATTTCTACCATGAATTGATTAACGCGGACCCCGACTTAAACAAGTTGAAAAACGTATTGGGGTGTTACCATTTAGTGGTCAAGTGTATGGAATATGTACTGTACTGTGCAATCTACTGTTATTATCATTACATATATTGTTATTATTTTTGTAAGTGGCTGACAGGAAAAATAGTTTGTGATCAAATGAGGCTTTGGAAGTTTCTTTGTTTTTCTCATCAGTAAGCAGTTTTTCCCCATGCGTTCATTTTTTTGCAAATACATTTGGACCACCACAAACAGATTTGTTTTTCTCGCTCATAAACACATTATTGTATAACACAGGCGTCAATCTCACCAGAGTGGCTCGCCATTTAATATTATGTGGCCTTCCTAAGTTTGGAAATAATGTGCATCAATGAAAGACTTTATCTTTCTTTCTAAAAGTATTCCTTCTTTCCATTTGGACAGAAAAAAAATGCATTCAATTGCATATCTTTTCAACTTTATTATCTAATAATGCAATAAATCTCGTATTATCATATATTTAAAACTGATCTGGTCTAAATACAAATAAATACTTAAATGTCTGCTTGAGTTATGATTTCAAATTGTTTTTTTGATTTCAAATTATATGTAAGAAAACATAAAAATCAATGCCAAATTTCAACATTTCTGTCAATGAAGATTTGCTTCCGCCTGCGACAAATAGTCATTTTGATAGTAGACTATTATAGCTAATGTAGACACTTACGTCATGGGTTGCCTTCATTATAACACTTATATATACGGCTGTTCATTATTTGCGGCTCCAGACAGATTTGTTTTTTGTATTTTTGCTCCAATATGACTCTTTCAACATTTTGCCCACCCCTGCCTTAGACTGTCAATCTGGTGAAGACTGTGAAGTAACTCATTTGCCAATGGGAAAGTACGTACTCATGCTCACCTCACCTTCTTGCTTTGCTCTATTCACCACTGCACTATTATTTATTAGCCTTGTATATATTAGTCAAATATTTCTTTATCATTGTAGTGATTTGTTATTATTAATTGTTTTACAATGAACAACAAAGTACAACCTACCAAGTCAAATTCCTTGTGTGTTAAACATATTTGCCCAATAAAACTGATTCTGGTATTTTTCAAGTCAGATCGCACTCTTGTTAGTCATTGTTGTAGTGACATCACATCCTCAGTCAGTGCACCTTTTACCAAATTGAAGGTACTTGCTGTTACTCACAGGTATTGCAGATGAGAGAGACCTGCAAATGCATCGTCAGAAATCGTGGTGAATGTGTTGGAGTTCAATAGCCTGCAAACAAAATGAAAATGACAGATGTTGTGATTTTTTTTTTGCAGTTTTGTTACAATGCACAAACTCAGTCGACGCACGGTGGAATACAGAGAATATGACTGTAATCATACAATAGTCGACACACGGTGGAATACAGAGAATATGACTGTAATCATACAATAGTCGACACACGGTGGAATACAGAGAATATGACTGTAATCATACAATAGTCGACACACGGTGGAATACAGAGAATATGACTGTAATCATACAATAGTCGACACACGGTGGAATACAGAGAATATGACTGTAATCATACAATAGTCGACACACGGTGGAATACAGAGAATATGACTGTAATCATACAATAGTCGACACACGGTGGAATACAGAGAGTATGACTGTAATCATACAATAGTCGACACACGGTGGAATACAGAGAGTATGACTGTAATCATACAATAGTCGACACACGGTGGAATACAGAGAATATGACTGTAATCATACAATAGTCGACACACGGTGGAATACAGAGAATATGACTGTAATCATACAATAGTCGACACACGGTGGAATACAGAGAATATGACTGTAATCATACAATAGTCGACACACGGTGGAATACAGAGAATATGACTGTAATCATACAATAGTCGACACACGGTGGAATACAGAGAATATGACTGTAATCATACAATAGTCGACACACGGTGGAATACAGAGAATATGACTGTAATCATACAATAGTCGACACACGGTGGAATACAGAGAATATGACTGTAATCATACAATAGTCGACACACGGTGGAATACAGAGAATATGACTGTAATCATACAATAGTCGACACACGGTGGAATACAGAGAGTATGACTGTAATCATACAATAGTCGACACACGGTGGAATACAGAGAGTATGACTGTAATCATACAATAGTCGACACACGGTGGAATACAGAGAATATGACTGTAATCATACAATAGTCGACACACGGTGGAATACAGAGAATATGACTGTAATCATACAATAGTCGACACACGGTGGAATACAGAGAGTATGACTTTAATCATACAATAGTCGACACACGGTGGAATACAGAGAATATGACTGTAATCATACAATAGTCGACACACGGTGGAATACAGAGAATATGACTGTAATCATACAATAGTCGACACACGGTGGAATACAGAGAGTATGACTGTAATCATACAATAGTCGACACACGGTGGAATACAGAGAGTATGACTGTAATCATACAATAGTCGACACACGGTGGAATACAGAGAATATGACTGTAATCATACAATAGTCGACACACGGTGGAATACAGAGAGTATGACTGTAGAAGACAATGCAGCATTATAAGTCGTCTATTCAATTAAATCCACTGAGTCATCAATGGATTCCCAAACATTATGATGGATTGAATGAGAAGTTGGAGCAAACGCAGACTTGCACACAACAATACGACCCACATTCATGATGGCATGTGACAGACAAACAGGCTTTTGTCGGAGCATAATGGAGGGAGTCAGTTGGAGACGACACTGATACCGAGACTCTGCTACGTCACCACTCTTTTTAATCCCCATTCATTTCAAGTTGCAAGACATACGTGTGTATTACAAACAATTAGCTATATTTTATTAAGGGATATTCAAAAATGAAGAAAGCGATGGTCAGAATACTGACAGGAATTGAAGCATGTGAAGGTGTGAGAAGGCTCCCTCAGGGATTGTGGTAAATGCTGCGTTCACCATCGTCCTGCACAGTCAAACAAGGATATGTGTTAGTCTCAAGTCTGGGCCATTTTTTTGGTTTGTTTTGAAATAAAATAAACCTTCCCCCAAAAATCAAAATAGTAAAACTGGAGAAGGTGAGCAAATAGGCAAAAAGTAAAGAGAAGAGACTGAAATGTTGATGCTAATAATCAATAATAGCACAAAGTTGTTTAACCTTCCATCCATCCATTTTGTACTGTTTGTCCCTTTTGAGGTCACAGGGGTGCAGGAGCCTATGCCAGCTGCACTTGGTTGGAAGGCAGGTAACACTCTGGACAAGTCGCCAACTTATCGCAGTTGTTTAACCTTTCTACAAAATTAAACTAATATATAAAAGCATCATTGCAGTCCCCAAAATCTTTAAATTGTTCATCATGTAGTAGAAATAGCTTAGCTATCCCTGACTGGGAATGGGTACCTTTCACATTTGAATGGATACTGTACCAATTGCTGGTACTTGGAAACCGATATAGGTACTCAAAGGTACCAATTTGTGCTACTTGTGTGTGTGTTCAAATGTGTTAATACATGTTATTGTTGAAAAAAAATACACATTTTTTAATTTAGCATTCAACAGCTGAGCTGGACTGTTCAGTTGTTCGATTGTTTTCTTACACTTCTGTGTCTCATTTGCAAATGCTGTACTGGACTAAGTAAACTTGGTATGCAGTTGCAATTCTAAGACTTTAGATGGCAGCACTGTACAATATGTTGCCTTAATCAGATGGTAGTCTTTGCTACTAAGTCTTTTCATTTTAAGTATTGTATTTATTACACACTAGCTGTTTAATCGTAACGTGCATCCTCTGTGTTTCATTAAAATTGCTTTTGCTAATTGGTAGAATGTCTATGGCAAATCCAATTTAAGTTACCACCAAGCTAGCACCTTTTGAAAAACTGAGTCTCCCTGTTCTTTTGAGTTCCTTCTTCTTGCTTTGTTGCATAGAAAATTGCAACATTACGCTGAAGCTCAGAGTACTTGTTTACCAACCAAGTGCTTGAGCCGTTGCTAAAGTTGCAACCGGACGTGACGTAACACGCAACAAAGTATGGCACCGTTTCATTCATGTGTATGAATACCTGGTAGTACCAATGGACTATGGCACCTATAAAAGTCATGAATTCAGTAGCCATCCCTGATTCCCTCCCCCTGACTAACATACAGATTGTACTGGCAGGTCCAGACTCTACAAGTGTGATGTCATAATAGCTTTAAAGGTAAAAAGTGTTTCAATCCCAATAGAATTGTAGAATGTTTAACATATTAAACTGTTTCTTTGGTCTTTGTAGTTTAAATGTCACAAAGAGTTAGGTCTTTTTTAGGATTTATTTACAATTTTACAGGGTCAGCTTACTCTTGTCCAGGGTCTCCCACCCGAGCGCAGCTGGGATAGGCTCCAACCACCCCCTGCGACTCCGAATTGATATCTCAAACAGGGGCAGCACGGTGGACCAGGTGTTAGTTCATGTGCCTCACAATAAGAAGGTCCTGGGTTCGATCCCCGGGCTCAGGGTCTTTCTGTGTGGAGTTTGCATGTTCTCATTGCATTATGACTGTGTGGTTTCCCCGGGCAGCACGGTGGTAGAGGGGTTAGTGCATCTGCCTCACAATACGAAGGTCCTGAGTAGTTCTGGGTTCAACCCTGGGCTTGGGATGTTTCTGTGTGGAGTTTGCATGTTCTCCACGTGACTGCGTGGGTTCCCTCCGAGTACTCCGGCTTCCTCCCACCTCCAAAGACATGCACCTGGGGATAGGCCCCTCCCACCTCCAAAGACATGCACCTGGGGATAGGCCCCTCCCACCTCCAAAGACATGCAGCTGGGGATAGGCCCCTCCCACCTCCAAAGACATGCAGCTGGGGATAGGCCCCTCCCACCTCCAAAGACATGCACCTGGGGATAGGCCCCTCCCACCTCCAAAGACATGCACCTGGGGATAGGCCCCTCCCACCTCCAAAGACATGCAGCTGGGGATAGGCCCCTCCCACCTCCAAAGACATGCAGCTGGGGATAGGCCCCTCCCACCTCCAAAGACATGCAGCTGGGGATAGGCCCCTCCCACCTCCAAAGACATGCACCTGGGGATAGGCCCCTCCCACCTCCAAAGACATGCACCTGGGGGTAGGCCCCTCCCACCTCCAAAGACATGCACCCGTGATAGGCTCCTACCACCTCCAAAGACATTCACCTGGGGATAGGCCCCTCCCACCTCAGACATGCACCTGGCGATAGGCCCCTACCACCTCCAAAGACATGCACTTGGAGATAGTCCCCTCCCACCTCCAAAGACATGCACCTGGGGATAGGCCCCTCCCACCTCCAAAGACATGCACCTGGGGATAGGCCCCTCCCACCTCCAAAGACATGCACTTGGGGATAGGCCCCTCCCACCTCCAAAGACATGCACCTGGGGATAGGCCCCTCCCACCTCCAAAGACATGCACTTGGAGATAGTCCCTTCCCACCTCCAGAGACATGCACCTGGGGATAGGCCCCTCCCACCTCCAAAGACATGCACCTGGGGATAGGCCCCTCCCACCTCCAAAGACATGCACCTGGGGATAGGCCCCTCCCACCTCCAAAGACATGCACCTGGGGATAGGCCCCTCCCACCTCCAAAGACATGCACCTGGGGATAGGCCCCTCCCACCTCCAAAGACATGCACCTGGGGATAGGTTGATTGGCAACACTAAATGGTCCCTAGTGTGTGAATGTTGTCTGTCTATCTGTGTTGGCCCTGTGATGAGGTGGTGACTTGTCCAGGATGTACACGGCCTGACAGCAGAAAGCCAATCTAATGCTATTGCGCTGACGTCAACAAGATGTTGTACAAGTGCAAAACTCACAGAGAAATGATCCCCGCTGGGAAGCTCTTTGGTATGGCCTTGGTGTCCACACAGAAGGCAGAGTCTTTGGTGCAGGAGCAGGTCGAAGGACAACGTGCTATCTTGGAAGTCTTTTTTGTGTTGCAGCATCCTGGCTGGGCGAGAGAGAGACACAGAGCCACCAAGTAGATCAGACGGAACCATTTGGATCCAAACTCCATCTTTCAGGAGGAAAAGAAAAAGGCAGGCAGTGTGAGCGGCAGAGCGGGCGCGATACTGACAGGACGATGCGGAGCAGGCGCGATACTGACAGGACGATGCAGAGCGGGCGCGATACTGACAGGACGATGAACACACAAGCCTGAAAGCAACGCCGAGAGCACAGTTGAGAGAAAGGGTTCGGGTGAGGGAGAGGAGCAGGGGAGAGGTTTCTCTGCACATTCAGCAGATCTGGGCTGTGTGCTCCAAGAGAGATTTAGGGGCAGCAATGATGAGAAAGGATGTTTCTTGCTTGCACAAGAAGCAGGAAGACACGCCACTGACACTCAATTATTTACCATCACTCTCAGACAGAGCTGCCAGTATCACTTTAGTCAACTCTATTAAAACCACATTTGTTTGGAAAGCAGATCAGAATCCACTTTCCAGCAAGCTAAATTCAGAATTAGTAAAAGAGCTTCAGCAAAAATCCAAATGCAAGCCCAGCGAGCCTCACTGCTGCGGCCAATAGTTAAAGTCTGTTATTCATCACAATCACAATCAGAAATACTTCATTAATCCCCCAGGGGAAATTAACATTTTCAGCACAATCCCATTCAAGATCAGACAAACATTACAGGGAGACAGAACAGGATCAAACATTACAGGGAGACAGAACAGGATCAAACAATACAGGGAGACAGAACAGGATCAAATATTACAGGGAGACAGAACATGATCAAACATTACGGGGAGACAGAACAGGATCAAACATTACAGGGAGACAGAACAGGATCAAACATTACAGGGAGCCAGAAAAGGATCAAACATTACAGAGAGACAGAACAGGATCAAACATTACAGGGAGACAAAACACGATCAAACATTACAGAGAGACAGAACAGGATCAAACATTACAGGGAGACAGAATAGGATCAAATATTACAGGGAGACAGAACAGGATCAAACATTACAGAGAGACAGAACAGGATCAAACATTACAGAGAGACAGAACAGGATCAAACATTACAGCGAGACAGAACAGGATCAATCATTACAGGGAGACAGAACAGAATCAAACATTACAGGGAGACAGAACAGGATCAAACATTACAGGGAGACAGAACAGGATCAAACATTACAGGGAGACAGAGCAGGATCAAACATTACAGGGAGACAGAACAGGATCAAACAATACAGGGAGACAGAACAGGATCAAACAATACAGGGAAACAGAACAGGATCAAATATTACAGGGAGACAAAACAGGATCAATCATTACAGGGAGACAGAACAGGATCAAATATTACAGGGAGACAGAACAGGATCAAACATTACAGGGAGACAGAACAGGATCAAACATTACATGGAGACAGAACAGGATCAAACATTACAGGGAGACAGAACAGGATAAAAACATTACGGGGAGACAGAACAGGATCAAACATTACAGGGAGACAGAACAGGATCAAACATTACAGGGAGCCAGAAAAGGATCAAACATTACAGAGAGACAGAACAGGATCAAACATTACAGGGAGACAAAACACGATCAAACATTACAGAGAGACAGAACAGGATCAAACATTACAGGGAGACGGAACAGGATCAAATATTACAGGGAGACAGAACAGGATCAAACATTACAGAGAGACAGAACAGGATCAAACAATACAGGGAGACAGAACAGGATCAAACAATACAGGGAGACAGAACAGGATCAAACATTACAGGGAGACAGAACAGGATCAAATATTACAGGGAGACAGAACATGATCAAACATTACGGGGAGACAGAACAGGATCAAACATTACAGGGAGACAGAACAGGATCAAACATTACAGGGAGCCAGAAAAGGATCAAACATTACAGAGAGACAGAACAGGATCAAACATTACAGGGAGACAAAACACGATCAAACATTACAGAGAGACAGAACAGGATCAAACATTACAGGGAGACAGAACAGGATCAAATATTACAGGGAGACAGAACAGGATCAAACATTACAGAGAGACAGAACAGGATCAAACATTACAGAGAGACAGAACAGGATCAAACATTACAGCGAGACGGAACAGGATCAATCATTACAGGGAGACAGAACAGGATCAAACATTACAGGGAGACAGAACAGGATCAAACATTACAGGGAGACAGAACAGGATCAAACATTACAGGGAGACAGAGCAGGATCAAACATTACAGGGAGACAGAACAGGATCAAACAATACAGGGAGACAGAACAGGATCAAACAATACAGGGAGACAGAACAGGATCAAATATTACAGGGAGACAGAACAGGATCAATCATTACAGGGAGACAGAACAGGATCAAATATTACAGGGAGACAGAACAGGATCAAACATTACAGGGAGACAGAACAGGATCAAACATTACATGGAGACAGAACAGGATCAAACATTACAGGGAGACAGAACAGGATAAAAACATTACGGGGAGACAGAACAGGATCAAACATTACAGGGAGACAGAACAGGATCAAACATTACAGGGAGCCAGAAAAGGATCAAACATTACAGAGAGACAGAACAGGATCAAACATTACAGGGAGACAAAACACGATCAAACATTACAGAGAGACAGAACAGGATCAAACATTACAGGGAGACGGAACAGGATCAAATATTACAGGGAGACAGAACAGGATCAAACATTACAGAGAGACAGAACAGGATCAAACATTACAGAGAGACAGAACAGGATCAAACATTACAGGGAGACAGAACAGGATCAATCATTACAGGGAGACAGAACAGGATCAAACATTACAGGGAGACAGAACAGGATCAAACATTACAGGGAGACAGAACAGGATCGCTGACGGCTCTGCCAACTATCGGCGCCCCTTACAAAAAGGTGAGAAACAGGTAAACGCTGGGGGTTGGGGGATTCAGTCTAAGCCTGGGCCCCCTGGAGAGGATGTCAATACTGAGGCCAAGGGAAAAAAAACATACCCACTGTGGTGGCCTCTGTGGTGTTCCACGCCATCGTCTGCTGGGGTGGGGGGAGCATGACCAGAGACAGGAGCAGACCCAACAAAGCAACCAAGAGCGCCGACTCCACCCTCGACTACTCACCAACTCTCGGCCAGTGTCCAGTCTGCATGGATGAGCGAGGATACGTCCAAGAAGACCGAGGTGTCCGATACCTGCTCATTTAGCCAAGACACTGTGAAGCTTGTCCGCCCTGGAGATCAGCACCAGTCTCTCCAAACTCTGCAGTCCTGTCTCTTCATCCACATCTCCTCCAGTCTCTCCAAACTCTGCAGTCCTGTCTCTTCATCCACATCTCCTCCAGTCTCTCCAAACTCTGCAGTCCTGTCTCTTCATCCACATCTCCTCCAGTCTCTCCAAACTCTGCAGTCCTGTCTCTTCATCCACATCTCCTCCAGTCTCTCCAAACTCTGCAGTCCTGTCTCTTCATCCACATCTCCTCCAGTCTCTCCAAACTCTACAGTCCTGTCTCTTCATCCACATCTCCTCCAGTCTCTCCAAACTCTGCAGTCCTGTCTCTTCATCCACATCTCCTCCAGTCTCTCCAAACTCTGCAGTCCTGTCTCTTCATCCACATCTCCTCCAGTCTCTCCAAACTCTGCAGTCCTGTCTCTTCATCCAGATTTCCTCCAGTCTCTCCAAACTCTGCAGTCCTGTCTCTTCATCCACATCTCCTCCAGTCTCTCCAAACTCTGCAGTCCTGTCTCTTCATCCACATCTCCTCCAGTCTCTCCAAACTCTGCAGTCCTGTCTCTTCATCCAGATTTCCTCCAGTCTCTCCAAACTCTGCAGTCCTGTCTCTTCATCCACATCTCCTCCAGTCTCTCCAAACTCTGCAGTCCTGTCTCTTCATCCACATCTCCTCCAGTCTCTCCAAACTCTGCAGTCCTGTCTCTTCATCCACATCTCCCCCAGTCTCTCCAAACTCTGCAGTCCTGTCTCTTCATCCACATCTCCTCCAGTCTCTCCAAACTCTGCAGTCCTGTCTCTTCATCCACATCTCCTCCAGTCTCTCCAAACTCTGCAGTCCTGTCTCTTCATCCACATCTCCCCCAGTCTCTCCAAACTCTGCAGTCCTGTCTCTTCATCCACATCTCCTCCAGTCTCTCCAAACTCTGCAGTCCTGTCTCTCCATCCACATCCCCTCCAGTCTCTCCGCACGTGTTGTGTCAGACAAATACAAAGTCAAATACATTGCATCAGACTTGCACTAAAATGACACTCTTTTGTGACACTTACATTTCACAGGTAAGATGATGTTTTAGATAATAAACTGATATAAATGTGTTGAATTTGATTCATCACTTCAATTATCCATCCATCCATCTTCTTCCACTTATCTGAGGTCGGGTCACGGGGGCAGCAGCCTAAGCAGGGAAGCCCAGACGTCCCTCTTCCCAGCCACTTTGTCCAGCTCTTCTCGGGGGATCCTGAGGCGTTCCCAGGCCAGCCGGGAGACATAGTCTTCCCAAGGTGTCCTGGGTCTTCCCCGTGGCCTCCTACCGGTTGGACGTGCCCTAAACACCTCCCTAGGGAGTTGGTCGGGTGGCATCCTGACCAGATGCCCGAACCACCTCATCTGGCTCCTCTCCATGTGGAGGAGCAGCGGCTTTACTTTGAGTTCCTCCCGGATGGCAGAGCTTCTCACCCTATCTCTAAGGGAGAGACCCAAACTCATTTGGGCCGCTTGTACCCGTGATCTTGTCCTTTCGGTCATGACCCAAAGCTCATGACCGTAGGTGAGGATGGGAATGTAGATCGACAGGTAAATGGGGAGGAGACCCTGCCCCAAGGGGAGGAGTTCAAGTACCTAGGAGTCTTGTTCTCAAGTGAGGGAAGAGTGGATCACTTCAATTAATCAAAGTTTATTTATATAGCCGTTAATCACAAGTGTCTCAAAGGGCTGCACAAGCCACAACGACATCTTCAGCTCAGATCACACTTTTAAAGGAGAACCACATTTTTATCTGAATTTTGCTTATCCTTCACAATCCTTATGTAAGACAACAACATGTTTTTCTTTATTTTATGCATTCTGATTCGTAAAATTGTGCAAGTGCAAGGTGGCTAACAATGAAGCTAATGGACGTACTCTAGAGCGGCCTTTAAGCCCTCCAAAGAAAACCTCCAACAACATGACCTGAATATTAACTAATTATTAGCAATATTGACATTATCAGCACCAACACAAACTACTCTTTTTTTTAATTAAATCAACATAAAAATATACAAGAGACACTTTCAATTAGTGCATAACCCCCCCCCCCCCAAAAAAAAAACCCTCCCTCCCCCATTCACACACATCCACACCCACTCACACAAAAAGGGTTGTTTCTTTCTGCTACCAAAATTGTGGTTCCCACAACATATATAGCACAGTCTGCAAGGTTCTAGTTCCCACAACATATATAGCACAGTCTGCAAGGTTCTAGTTCCCACAACATATATAGCACAGTCTGCAAGGTTCTAGTTACCACAACCTATATAGCACAGTCTGCAAGGATTCTAGTTCCCACAACATATATAACACAGTCTGCAAGGTTCTAGTTCCCACAACATATATAGCACAGTCTGCAAGGTTCTAGTTACCACAACCTATATAGCACAGTCTGCAAGGATTCTAGTTCCCACAACATATATAGCACAGTCTGCAAGGATTCTAGTTCCCACAACATATACAGCACACTCTGCAAGGTTCTAGTTCCCACAACATATATAGCACAGTCTGCAAGGTTCTAGTTCCCACAACATATATAACACAGTCTGCAAGGTTCTAGTTCCCACAACATATATAACACAGTCTGCAAGGTTCTAGTTCCCACAACATATATAACACAGTCTGCAAGGTTCTAGTTCCCACAACATATATAACACAGTCTGCAAGGTTCTAGTAGTTCCCACAACATATATAACACAGTCTGCAAGGTTCTAGTTCCCACAACATATCTAACACAGTCTGCAAGGTTCTAGTTCCCACAACATATATAACACAGTCTGCAAGGTTCTAGTTCCCACAACATATATAACACAGTCTGCAAGATTCTAGTTCCCATCCATCCATCCATCCATTTTTCTACCGCTTATTCCCTTTCGGGGTCGCGGGGGGCGCTGGCGCCTATCTCAGCTACAATCGGGCGGAAGGCGGGGTACACCCTGGACACCATATATAACACAGTCTGCAAGGTTCTAGTTCCCACAACATATATAACACAGTCTGCAAGGTTCTAGTTCCCACAACATATATAACACAGTCTGCAAGGTTCTAGTTCCCACAACATATATAACACAGTCTGCAAGATTCTAGTTCCCATCCATCCATCCATCCATTTTCTACCGCTTATTCCCTTTCGGGGTCGCGGGGGGCGCTGGCGCCTATCTCAGCTACAATCGGGCGGAAGGCGGGGTACACCCTGGACACCATATATAACACAGTCTGCAAGGTTCTAGTTCCCACAACATATATAACACAGTCTGCAAGGTTCTAGTTCCCACAACATATATAACACAGTCTGCAAGGTTCTAGTTCCCACAACATATATAGCACAGTCTGCAAGGATTCTAGTTCCCACAACATATACAGCACACTCTGCAAGGTTCTAGTTCCCACAACATATATAGCACAGTCTGCAAGGTTCTAGTTCCCACAACATATATAACACAGTCTGCAAGGTTCTAGTTCCCACAACATATATAACACAGTCTGCAAGGTTCTAGTTCCCACAACATATATAACACAGTCTGCAAGGTTCTAGTTCCCACAACATATATAACACAGTCTGCAAGGTTCTAGTAGTTCCCACAACATATATAACACAGTCTGCAAGGTTCTAGTTCCCACAACATATCTAACACAGTCTGCAAGGTTCTAGTTCCCACAACATATATAACACAGTCTGCAAGGTTCTAGTTCCCACAACATATATAACACAGTCTGCAAGATTCTAGTTCCCATCCATCCATCCATCCATTTTTCTACCGCTTATTCCCTTTCGGGGTCGCGGGGGGCGCTGGCGCCTATCTCAGCTACAATCGGGCGGAAGGCGGGGTACACCCTGGACACCATATATAACACAGTCTGCAAGGTTCTAGTTCCCACAACATATATAACACAGTCTGCAAGGTTCTAGTTCCCACAACATATATAACACAGTCTGCAAGGTTCTAGTTCCCACAACATATATAACACAGTCTGCAAGATTCTAGTTCCCATCCATCCATCCATCCATTTTCTACCGCTTATTCCCTTTCGGGGTCGCGGGGGGCGCTGGCGCCTATCTCAGCTACAATCGGGCGGAAGGCGGGGTACACCCTGGACACCATATATAACACAGTCTGCAAGGTTCTAGTTCCCACAACATATATAACACAGTCTGCAAGGTTCTAGTTCCCACAACATATATAACACAGTCTGCAAGGCTGTAGTTCCCACAACATATATAACACAGTCTGCAAGGTTCTAGTTCCCACAACATATATAACACAGTCTGCAAGGTTTTAGTTCCCACAACATATATAACACAGTCTGCAAGGTTCTAGTTCCCACAACATATATAGCACAGTCTGCAAGGTTCTAGTTCCCACAACATATATAGCACAGTCTGCAAGGTTCTAGTTCCCACAACATATATAACACAGTCTGCAAGGTTGTAGTTCCCACAACATATATAACACAGTCTGCAAGGTTCTAGTTCCCACAACATATATAACACAGTCTGCAAGGTTGTAGTTCCCACAACATATATAGCACAGTCTGCAAGGTTCTAGTTCCCACAACATATATAGCACAGTCTGCAAGGTTCTAGTTCCCACAACATATATAACACAGTCTGCAAGGTTGTAGTTCCCACAACATATATAACACAGTCTGCAAGGTTCTAGTTCCCACAACATATATAACACAGTCTGCAAGGTTGTAGTTCCCACAACATATATAACACAGTCTGCAAGGTTGTAGTTCCCACAACATATATAACACAGTCTGCAAGGTTCTAGTTCCCACAACATATATAGCACAGTCTGCAAGGTTCTAGTTCCCACAACATATATAGCACAGTCTGCAAGGTTCTAGTTCCCACAACATATATAACACAGTCTGCAAGGTTGTAGTTCCCACAACATATATAACACAGTCTGCAAGGTTGTAGTTCCCACAACATATATAACATGACTGTGTGTGCCGCCGGTCCACTGACATTATCATTAAATACTATTTTTTATATAATTGTTTTATATGATTTTACTTTCTTGTTTATCCAAGAGGATGCTTTTTTAAAATATTTATCTTATTTTATTGTATTTATAAAAAAAAAAAGGACCTTATCTTCACCAGACCAGGTTGTTAATGAAATTAGACTTGTTTAAAAGGTTTTAAAACCAGGTCTAGTTTAGATAATGTCCAAGTCGGGCTCAGCAACACACACACTCATCCGTGTACAACAACAAAAATTCGGGTAACAACAGATTGCATATCATGTGTAAATAAAAATGACATTTTCCTAAAAAGCATGTGTGTATAGTCCAGATTATGTCCAAGTCAGACTCAGCAACACAAGAGTCCAGATTATGTCCAAATCAGACTCAGCAACACAAGAGTCCAGATTATGTCCAAGTCAGACTCAGCAACACAAGAGTCCAGATTATGTCCAAGTCAGACTCAGCAACACAAGAGTCCAGATTATGTCCAAGTCAGACTCAGCAACACAAGAGTCCAGATTATGTCCAAGTCAGACTCAGCAACACAAGAGTCCAGATTATGTCCAAGTCAGACTCAGCAACACAAGAGTCCAGATTATGTCCAAGTCAGACTCAGCAACACAAGAGTCCAGATTATGTCCAAGTCAGACTCAGCAACACAAGAGTCCAGATTATGTCCAAGTCAGACAGCAACACAAGAGTCCAGATTATGTCCAAGTCAGACTCAGCAACACAAGAGTCCAGATTATGTCCAAGTCAGACTCAGCAACACAAGAGTCCAGATTATGTCCAAGTCAGACTCAGCAACACAAGAGTCCAGATTATGTCCAAGTCAGACTCAGCAACACAAGAGTCCAGATTATGTCCAAGTCAGACTCAGCAATACAAGAGTCCAGATTATGTCCAAATCAGACTCAGCAACACAAGAGTCCAGATTATGTCCAAGTCAGACTCAGCAACACAAGAGTCCAGATTATGTCCAAGTCAGACTCAGCAACACAAGAGTCCAGATTATGTCCAAGTCAGACTCAGCAACACAAGAGTCCAGATTATGTCCAAGTCAGACTCAGCAACACAAGAGTCCAGATTATGTCCAAGTCAGACTCAGCAACACAAGAGTCCAGATTATGTCCAAGTCAGACTCAGCAACACAAGAGTCCAGATTATGTCCAAGTCAGACTCAGCAACACAAGAGTCCAGATTATGTCCAAGTCAGACTCAGCAACACAAGAGTCCAGATTATGTCCAAGTCAGACTCAGCAACACAAGAGTCCAGATTATGTCCAAGTCAGACAGCAACACAAGAGTCCAGATTATGTCCAAGTCAGACTCAGCAACACAAGAGTCCAGATTATGTCCAAGTCAGACTCAGCAACACAAGAGTCCAGATTATGTCCAAGTCAGACTCAGCAACACAAGAGTCCAGATTATGTCCAAGTCAGACTCAGCAACACAAGAGTCCAGATTATGTCCAAGTCAGACTCAGCAATACAAGAGTCCAGATTATGTCCAAATCAGACTCAGCAACACAAGAGTCCAGATTATGTCCAAGTCAGACTCAGCAACACAAGAGTCCAGATTATGTCCAAGTCAGACTCAGCAACACAAGAGTCCAGATTATGTCCAAGTCAGACTCAGCAACACAAGAGTCCAGATTATGTCCAAGTCAGACTCAGCAACACAAGAGTCCAGATTATGTCCAAGTCAGACTCAGCAACACAAGAGTCCAGATTATGTCCAAGTCAGACTCAGCAACACAAGAGTCCAGATTATGTCCAAGTCAGACTCAGCAACACAAGAGTCCAGATTATGTCCAAATCAGACTCAGCAACACACACCTTCATGTTGCACACTCAAAAGTAAGGAACACAACAACAGATAGCAGAAATGTTGCTGTTCTTGCATATCTTTAAACATTATTACATTTTCACAATAAGCCTTTAAGGATTTCCCATCTTTTTTCATGTTTTGTGGCATCATTATCGTTGTCAATCATGTATCTTTGTAAAGTTAAAAAATGCTGAATAATTGTTTTTAAAAAAGTAATACTAAGTGAATATCTATTTTTGGCCTTAAAAACCAAGTACTATGGTTCAATGGACTAAGTCATGCTTGTCAATGAACTCTCCTAAAATAACAGAAACTACATCAAGCTTCATAAACAAAACAATCCTTGAACACATTTGTTCAGCTTCCACCCAAAAAGAAGACACAATCTGACAAAACCAAAACAAATGCAGGATGGATTCAGATTCCTGACAACAAAAACAACAATCATCTGACTCAGTCATATTCCAGATATTTAACATTTTCCCCGTGGGTAAGAAGTTATAAATCATTTTAATTTGAAAATAACGGTTTTGCACGTGGATAGTAGTTTTGTAGATTAGTTTGAATATGGTATCCCACGGCAACGGGCAGTCCAAAAAGTCCTCCCATTTTCCATATGTGTTGTTTGGGACAGCCTTCAAAGATTTATTTATTAAATAAAAATGATGGCCCCCCGCGACCCCGAAAGGGAATAAGCGGTAGAAAATGGATGGATGGATGGATATATTTTTTCATTTATTTTGGTTCCTTTTTGCCAACTAGAATTTCTTATTAGAGGTTTACAAACTAGTAATTTAGTCGTTCCATAATTAATTATATGTTTCTATCTTTTCCTAATGACCCCAGTTGGTTGATTAAAGGAAAAGCTTGAACAAGCATCAGCTTTCATAGTTTTAAATTCATCATACTTCACCATTTTACCTTTTTCATTGATAATGTCATTGACAAACATGATTCCTCTTTCAAACATACTTTACCAAAAGAAAGGCTTTCCATCTATTAAAATATTAGAGTTCATCCATATTATCTGCTGCAAAATATCGTCTGTTTTTTTTGGCACATGAAATAGAAAAGACCACCATGAGTGGATTGTTTCCTTCATGAACCTCGCCATGTTTCCCAGCAGACTCTCTCTCTACATAAGGAAAATGGGAGGCCATCACTTGTAAAAACAGATACAATTTATTTTGATACAGTACATGTTTTTTGTCCAACAGGACACTTGTGTACCACTCAGTGTTTTAATACGTCTTTGGAACAATTGATGCTTTTCAATCCAATCCAATCCACTTTATTTATATAGCACATTTAAACAACAATAACGTTTCCAAAGTGCTGCACAGCCATGTTAAAAACAATTGTAAAAAAAATAATAATAATAATGAAAAAATAATAAATAAATAAAATAAAATGTAAAAAAAGTATATATATATACATTATGCTCCACCAATGACTGAATAAAAACAACAAATAAATAAATATAAAACCAATAAAAACAATATAAAAACAAATATGATTAAAAACTATTTTAAAGGGTAAAATCAATTAAAACAGTAAAATAGAAATCAAAGTGTATAAAAAACACAGAGGACAACAGAGAACAGAGGACCACACAACTCACATAGTGTTAAAAGCCAAAGAATAAAAGTGGGTCTTAAGACGAGACTTAAAACAGTCCACTGTGGAAGCAGTTTGAAGATGGAGCGGCAGAGTGTTCCAGAGTTTAGGGCCGACCACAGAGAAGGTCCTGTCTCCCCTGGTCTTAAGTCTGGTCTTGGGCACCACGAGCTGGAACTGGCTCTCGGACCTCAGAGCGCGCGCAGGAATTTTCAAGACAGGCACATAGCTTCAAGGTTGAGAAGTTTCAGGCCCTCATATTCATTGTACAGAACCTTTCTTTTAATCTTTTCTGGTTTGCCGTCCCAGACAAAATGGAAGACCCTTTGTTCATAAATCTTAAAAAAAGTTTTGGGAGGGAGCTGGTAATGACAAAAACAAAAAAATAAACTGAAGAATAATTAACGAGTTGACAATAGATATTTTACCATACAAGGTTAAGGATTTCCCTTTCCATAATTGCATAACTTTGTCCAGCTTTCTTAATCGATTATCATAATTTACTGAGCATAGATCTTCCAGATTCTCTGGTACAAAAACACCAAGTATGTTAAATGGTCCATCTGTCCACAAAACAGCCACTTCGCATTGCAATTGAAATAACGTTCCCTTTAGATTTCCGATCCTTAAACTTTTACATTTACCATATTTTAGCTTAAGCCCAGATTGCTGTGAAAATATGTCCAAACGATGAAGAAGGTTCCACAAACAATGAGGATCTGGGCTGATAAAGAAGCTTGTATCGTCTGCATACATTGTTATTGTTCTTTCAATATTATTATTACTGAGCCCTTCAATATTTGTATTCAATCTAACTTTAATCAATAATATTTCCATAGCAATAATAAATAAGTATGGAGACAAAGGACACCCTTGATTTCGACCTTTTAACTGAGGTATTGTTCCAAAGATATGTTCATTATCGATGATTCTACAGCTAGTTTTATTATTTAGCGTTTTGATCCAATGTAATAGAGTTGCCAAAATTGAAAAAAACTAAGCTTTTACAAATAAAATCTAAGCTAATTTTGTCAAAAGCCTTCTCCAGGTTAGCTATAAAAAATAATCCTCTTTAATTTTCCATATTATACTTTTCTATAATTTCTAATAAGTGTCTAATATTGTTTCCTATGTTTCTTCCTTGTAGGAAACCTGATTGATCTTGCTGAATAATATTTGACAAAACAGACTTAAGTCATGTAGCCAAACATTTTGCCAGGATCTTAGCATCATAACACTGAAGTCCAATTTTTAAGATAAACTGGGTCTTTATACTCAGCATTTATTTCCTGTTTTGGAAATAATACCTTCTGTTTGAGTGTTAGACAAAGAACCTATTTTATAAGAGTAATTAAAACTAGAAAGCAATGGTTTCTTAATCTCTTCATAAAATACTTAATAAACCTCGATAGGTATTCCATCTAATTCTGGGGTTTTCCTGGATGAAAAGATTGAAGAGCTTCCACAAGTTCTTCCTCCCTAATGAGGACTTCACATAAGTGGCTTTCTTCTGAAGTCAATTTTCTTTCATAATTTTCTGAAAAAATAATGTGTAGTTTCAGGAGAAATTACCGGATTAGAAAAAATATTTTTAAAGTAATTTTCCATTTCTGTCAACAATGTGTAAGAAGAACTTTGAACACTTTTCACCTTTTTTCATCCAGATTGCTCTGTTGCAGTCATAACTTTTCAATAATTCTTTTTCAACTAAGTCTGCTTACTCTTTTTGTTTGGCTGTAAAGGAATTTAGTTGCTCACTAGTTGGATTACCATTACGATCTATATTTTTTTGTAAATCCTCAATTTCTTTCTTTAATCCCTGTTCTGCCATTTGAAGTTGTTTTTTTTCCATGAAGAGTACGAAATTGCATGTCCCCTAAAACAACATTGGAAGGCTTCCCAAACTATTTGGGGGTTTGATGATCCTACATTATTTAAAAAAGAGTCAGTAATAAAATGCTTTGTTTCTTCAATAAATGTATCATCCTGTAGAAGCCATTGATTAAACTTCCAATACCCGGGCCCACGTGAATTGTCTTCAACTGCAATAGTTAATCCTGCACAATTATGATCCCAACGCAATTTATCATCGATTGACATTGCACTCACTTTGTTTCGCAATGAAAATGATATCAAAAAACAAAGTACTCTCAGCGGCGCTGTGATCACATAGAACTAACGAGCTGATTCTCAAAAAGTAAACACGGATTCTCAAGTAAAAACTGATTTTCAAGGTAAATGCTGACTTTCAAGGCAAAACCTTGAAAATCAGCGTTTGCCTTGAAAAGCAGCTTTTAACTTGTAGCGTTTGACAAGACTCGGTATTGGGACCTAAGTTATTCATACTTTCTTTCAATGATATGTGTTCAGTATGTAATAAATGTAGATGAAGAATGTTTGCAGATGATAGAAATGTATATTGTTCAGGAGAAGACTTGAAGGAAGTGTTGAGGATAAGTCAACAACATCGCAAAGCTCACCGTTGTGCATTCATACACAGCATAAAATGTTTGCTGGGCAAAATGAGACAAAGAAGGAGTGGCATAAAACACGTCTTTCTGTGGCAGCGTCAGAGAAAGTTGTACATGCAAACAAACTGTTGAGTCACGTCCACACAATGGTGAGTTCAAGGGCCACTGGAATTAGTAGGACAAAACAATGCTGGCCAAATCGTGTCATCGGTGAAGCATACACACAAACATCTTCAACTGTGGCAGTTTTAAACAATTAGGAAGGTTTGTGTCATGTTTGTCCAGAAGAAACCGTATTACAACAAAAATATATTTTTCACCCCATTTCTTTTTCCATTTTCATACCTTTTAGAAAAAGCTCCATGAAGCCACCAGGCTCTAGAACCGCGGCTTGCTGACCCCCGACCTAGAAAAAAAGCCAATTTTTACATGTAGGAAGCGTAAAAAAAACTCTTCTGTCTTCCAAAAAAGTGCAGTTCCCCTTTAAGACCCAGCTTTTATCTCAATGAACACGTTTTGCCTGAAACACAACTCTAGTAAACTTGTCTAGTTTATAAAAGAGTAAAACTGTCCTTTTTTGTTGTTGCTGTTTTGTTTTTTTACTGATTAAATGGCGACTTGTGATGAAAATGAAAATCTTTTTCCCCCCATTTTGTTTGTAAATGTTCAATATATTGAAAAGCAAATCCTGACAGAACTGATGGAGGTGGACCCCGACTTAAAGAAGTTGAAAAACTTATTGGGGTGTTAGCATTTAGTGGTCAATTGTAGAGAATATGTTCTGTACTGTACTGTACTGTACTGTAATCTACTAATACAATTGTAGGGAATATGTACTGTACTGTACTGTACTGTAATCTACTAATACAATTTTAGAGAATATGCTCTGTACTGTACTGTACTGTAATCTACTAATACAATTGTAGGGAATATGTACTGTACTGTACTGTACTGTAATCTACTAATACAATTGTAGAGAATATGTTCTGTACTGTACTGTACTGTAATCTACTAATACAATTGTAGAGAATATGTTCTGTACTGTACTGTACTGTAATCTACTAATACAATTGTAGGGAATATGTACTGTACTGTACTGTACTGTAATCTACTAATACAATTTTAGAGAATATGCTCTGTACTGTACTGTACTGTAATCTACTAATACAATTGTAGGGAATATGTACTGTACTGTACTGTACTGTAATCTACTAATACAATTGTAGAGAATATGTTCTGTACTGTACTGTACTGTAATCTACTAATACAATTGTAGAGAATATGTTCTGTACTGTACTGTACTGTAATCTACTAATACAATTGTAGGGAATATGTACTGTACTGTACTGTACTGTAATCTACTAATACAATTTTAGAGAATATGCTCTGTACTGTACTGTACTGTACTGTAATCTACTAATACAATTGTAGGGAATATGTTCTGTACTGTGCTGTAATCTACTAATACAATTGTAGAGAATATGTTCTGTACTGTACTGTACTGTAATCTACTAATACAATTGTAGAGAATATGTTCTGTACTGTACTGTACTGTAATTTACTAATACAATTGTAGAGAAAATGTTCTGTACTGTACTGTACTGTAATCTACTAATACAGGTTTCAATCAATCAATCCAAAAGAGGTATGTCCTCTGCTTTAGTTGAAGATGTTTGACATGAGCTGAAGTCCCATTGGCCAGCCTGTCTTATCAGCCCGCCTATTAGTCTTGATGAGCCAATCAGAGACGTTGAAGAAATCAACGCGCCTCTCTGTACTGTTGTTTCCCCCGGCATTGCTGTAATGTCTTTAAACACTAGATGGTGCTGTTGCATCCTGAAAAAACGGAAGACATCAAAACAAAAGTATTTTAAGAAGAGCAAGCGATTCCTCAAGCCGATTATTTTAGAAAACGACAGAAACATTGATCAGAAACTTCATCTATAAACTACTAAAAGAATGTAGACTATAGTTTAATTTCAGCTTAGCTTTTTAGTTACATTTTTATATATATACAGTGGTGGTCAAAAGTTGACATACACTTGTAAAGGACATCATGTCACGTACACTTGTAAAGGACATCATGTCACGTACACTTGTAAAGGACATCATGTCACGTACACTTGTAAAGGACATCATGTCACGTACACTTGTAAAGGACATCATGTCACGTACACTTGTAAAGGACATCATGTCACGTACACTTGTAAAGGACATCATGTCACATACACTTGTAAAGAACATCATGTCACGTACACTTGTAAAGGACATCATGTCACATACACTTGTAAAGGACATCATGTCACGTACACTTGTAAAGAACATCATGTCACGTACACTTGTAAAGGACATCATGTCACGTACACTTGTAAAGAACATCATGTCACGTACACTTGTAAAGAACATCATGTCACGTACACTTGTAAAGGACATCATGTCACGTACACTTGTAAAGAACATCATGTCACGTACACTTGTAAAGGACATCATGTCACGTACACTTGTAAAGGACATCATGTCACGTACACTTGTAAAGGACATCATGTCACGTACACTTGTAAAGGACATCATGTCACATACACTTGTAAAGAACATCATGTCACGTACACTTGTAAAGAACATCATGTCACGTACACTTGTAAAGGACATCATGTCACGTACACTTGTAAAGAACATCATGTCACATACACTTGTAAAGAACATCATGTCACATACACTTGTAAAGGACATCATGTCACGTACACTTGTAAAGGACATCATGTCACGTACACTTGTAAAGAACATCATGTCACGTACACTTGTAAAGAACATCATGTCACGTACACTTGTAAAGAACATCATGTCACGTACACTTGTAAAGAACATCATGTCACGTACACTTGTAAAGGACATCATGTCACGTACACTTGTAAAGGACATCATGTCACGTACACTTGTAAAGGACATCATGTCACGTACACTTGTAAAGGACATCATGTCACGTACACTTGTAAAGGACATCATGTCACGTACACTTGTAAAGAACATCATGTCACGTACACTTGTAAAGGACATCATGTCACGTACACTTGTAAAGGACATCATGTCACGTACACTTGTAAAGGACATCATGTCACGTACACTTGTAAAGGACATCATGTCACGTACACTTGTAAAGGACATCATGTCACGTACACTTGTAAAGGACATCATGTCACGTACACTTGTAAAGAACATCATGTCACGTACACTTGTAAAGGACATCATGTCACGTACACTTGTAAAGGACATCATGTCACGTACACTTGTAAAGGACATCATGTCACGTACACTTGTAAAGAACATCATGTCACGTACACTTGTAAAGAACATCATGTCACGTACACTTGTAAAGAACATCATGTCACGTACACTTGTAAAGGACATCATGTCACGTACACTTGTAAAGAACATCATGTCACGTACACTTGTAAAGAACATCATGTCACGTACACTTGTAAAGAACATCATGTCACGTACACTTGTAAAGAACATCATGTCACGTACACTTGTAAAGAACATCATGTCACGTACACTTGTAAAGGACATCATGTCACATACACTTGTAAAGAACATCATGTCACGTACACTTGTAAAGGACATCATGTCACGTACACTTGTAAAGGACATCATGTCACGTACACTTGTAAAGGACATCATGTCACGTACACTTGTAAAGAACATCATGTCACGTACACTTGTAAAGAACATCATGTCACGTACACTTGTAAAGGACATCATGTCACGTACACTTGTAAAGGACATCATGTCATGGCTGTCTTGAATTTCCAATCATTTCTACAACTCTTATTTGTTGCTCACAAAAAACATTGATGAAGTTTGCTTATTTTATGAATTAATTATGAAAATGTAAGCAAATGTGCTGTGTCAAAAGTATACATACAGCAATGTTCATATTTGCTTACATGTCCCTTGGCAAATTTACCTGCAATAAGGCGCTTTTGGTAGCCATCCACAAGCTTCTGTGCACATTTTTCACCACAAAATTGGTGCAGTTCATACAATGTGTTGCTTTTCTGACATGGACTTGTTTCTTCAGCATTGTCCACACCTTTAAGTCAGGACTTTGGGAAGGCCATTCTAAAACCTTCATTCTAGGCTGATTTAGCCATTCCTTTACTACTTTTGAGGTGTGTTTGGGGTCATTGTCCTGTTGGAACACCCAACTGCGCCCAAGACCCAACCTCCCCCCTGATGATTTTAGCTTGTCCTGAAGAATATGGAGGTAGTCCTCCTTTTTCATTGTCCCATTTAAAGCAGCACTTCCATTGGCAGCAAAACAGGCTCAGGGCATAATACTACCATCACCATGCTTGACGGTAGATGTGGTGTTCCTGCGATTAAAGGCCTCACCTTTTCTCCTCCAAACATATTGCTGAGTATTGTGGCCAAACAGCTCCATTTTTGTTTCATCTGACTACAGAACTTTCCTCCAGAAGGTCTTATCATTCTCCATGTGATCAGCAGCAAACTTTAGAGGAGCCTTAAGGTGTGGCTTCTGGAGCAAGAGCTTCCTTCTTGCATGGTAGCCTCTCAGTCCATGGCCATGCTTGACTGTGGACACTGACACCTGTGTTCCAGCAGCTTCCAATTTGATTGCGGACCTGCTTCTGGGTGGATCTCGGTTGACTCTTGGTCATCTTGAACAATTTTCTCTCAGTAGCAGGTGATAGATTGCGTTTTCTTCCTGATGGTGGCAGTGACAAAACTGTGCCATGCACTTTAATACTTAGGAACAGTTGTCTGCACAGTTGCTCTTGGGACCCAAAGAACTTTGAAATGGCTCCAAGTGACTTTCCTGACTTGTTCAAGTCATTGATTCATTTTTTCAGATCTGTGCTGAGTTCCTTTGACTTTCCCATTGTGGCGTTGGTAAGCGAGTCTAATGATTGCATCACATGAGCCCTATTTAAAATGGCTCAGAGAAGTCAACAGGTGTCCTCAATCATAATCACTCACATGAAGTTAGAGGCTATGCCATAGGGCTGGGCGATATATCGATATATACGCTATATCGCGGGTTTTTCTCTGTGCGATATAGAAAACAACTATATGGTAATATTGGAATATACGTTCACACGCAGGACTTTTAGCTGCGGGCGTACACTTCAGGCTCTCCTTGCTTTTTCCTGTCTCTCCTCCTCGCAGACAAGCAGGCTTACACACGTCACACGTCACATGTCACATGTCATACGTCACATGTCACACGTCACACGTCACATGTCACATGTCATACGTCACATGTCACACATCACACGTCACATGTCATACGTCACACGTCACATGTCACACGTCACACGTCACATGTCACACGTCACACGTCACATGTCACATGTCATACGTCACATGTCACACGTCACACGTCACATGTCACACGTCACACGTCACATGTCACATGTCATACGTCACATGTCACACGTCACATGTCACATGTCATACGTCACACGTCACATGTCACATGTCATACGTCACACGTCACATGTCACACGTCACACGTCACATGTCACACGTCACACGTCACATGTCACATGTCATACGTCACATGTCACACGTCACACGTCACATGTCACATGTCATACGCCACACGTCACATGTCACATGTCATACGTCACATGTCACATGTCACACGTCACATGTCACATGTCATACATCACATACACGCCCTCGCAGGGCAGACAGGTAAAAAAAAAAAGGGCAGAGAGAAAGTTGCGTGGCTAATGTTAGCTGCTAACGTAGCCATACGAGAGAAAGATGGTGGTAACAAATGAAGGAAGACTTAATTCCCAATAAAAACAGCAGGGTTTTCATGGTCTGGCGGTGGTTGGGCTTCAAGTGGGAATATGTCCAACAGACAACCGTAATTTGTCAAGTGTGGGGGGGGAGCGTTGCTATAAAAAGTAGCAGTACTGCTAATATGTAGCATCATTTGTAAAGTCACTCGCTAAAGAATGAAGAGAATTTCATAACCTTAGTAACATACCACATAGTGAAGGACAAATACTATTGGATTTCCTATTATGCAGCTCATTTTTATTTCACACTTAAAAATTCTCTGACAAGCTTGCAATTTATGTTTTGGAAATGACTTGAATGTTTGTTCCATTGCTTAATAACTTTAATAACTACACTTTTCTTCAATGGACTTAGTTGTGATTTCCCTCTCTGCATGGAAGTTTAAAATGTGCATATATGAATGCAGTATGAAGAAGAATGTTTGAATGTAGACACATAGAATCATCATACTGCTGGCATTATATGCATCAAGTGTTCATTCAAGGCCAAGGCAAAATATCGTAATATATATCGTATATCGCGATATGGCCTAAAAATATTGCGATATTAAAAAAAGGCAATATCGCCCAGCCCTACTATGCCATGAAGCTAATTTGATTTGATTTAAACTATTTTTCTACATCACCAAAATTGATCATGTATGTTGCTGTTTGTATACTTTTGACCCAGCAGATATGGTCACATTTTCAGTAGAGCCATAATAAATTCAGAAAAGAAGCAAACTTCATGAATGTTTTTTTGTGAGCAACAAGTATGTGCTCCAATCACTACATCACAGAAAAAGAAGAGTTGTAGAAATGATTGGCAACTCAAGACAGCCATGACATGATGTTCTTTACAAGTGTACCTACACTTTTGACAAGGACTGTACACATTCAGAAATGAGAGAAAGGTGACTGATATATTATTATCATCAAAAAAGCAGTTTTAGAATATGTGTATCATTAGCCTACAAATTGTGTTATTTTTTTCACCTTCATTATTTTTCTCATCAAACATCCTCCAGACTCCTTTTCTGCTGCAGGATATCTGCTCATCTTCATTTTCTAAGACAGACACAGACAATATTTTTTAATTTTTTTTAGACTGATAGAGCATAGGTAATGGGAATTTATATTGCTCAAATTTATTTCTGCCTGTCCAACTGTTTGTTCTCATAAATGATGTTCTCAATAAAAAGAGTGGAAGATTTACAGTGATAATATTGAAATAATGTGCACATGATCATTTGCTGTCTGTAGTGCTTCACTCAGCTGTCTTCTAAGCAGCCACCGTGGATTTAGTTCCTGTGTCAAAAAAATAAGAAAACCAACCCATTGGAGTAATTCAATTGAAACCAACACTTAACTCTGATTGTGTAGAAGTCCTAAAAATGGAAGTAGCACACAAAGACAATTGTGCAATTGAAAAGCAGATTGTTCAGCAACAGAAGTCGGCGCCTCTGCATGGACTCACGTCTAACCCAAACCCTAAACTCTCACGGAGCCGGCAAGGAAAACCACACTTTTTTCTTTTGATTGTTCCTTAAGAATGTCACCGTTGTTGCATACCACAGAAAGTGTACATGATGTAAAATCCCTTTCATTTAACTTTTGGAACACTCTCAAAATTCAACTTAAATGTGTGTCTTTTTAAAACTGAAAATCAGATGAAACACGGAGAGAGGTCAACCTTAACTTCAAATGTTCTTTGGCCTTGGTCTCAGACAGAGTTCACTTATTGAATATGACTCATAGGAGTTTGTATTTTATTTTTTATGTTTTTAATTTATCAATCCAACAAAATAATACACAACAATACCATAGTAATACAATTCCAATTCCAAAACCAACATTCAGAATAACAATCAACAGAGCAATTGAGAGGACACACTAACATGACACAAAATAATCCCAAAGTAGTCAAACAAACATGAATAATATCAACAACAGTATCAATACTAAGAAGAATTCCAACATAGCAGTGCTTAGACATCCCTCATTGACATTATCATCACAGCCATTTATAAAAAAAGAAAAACATTGAAAAAATGACCAATAGTGTCACAGTGACTTACACTTGCATCGCATCTCATTAATTTGACAACACATTGTGTACAATATTTTACACAGAGATCAAATAA
This sequence comes from Nerophis ophidion, assembly GCF_033978795.1. Classification (NCBI taxonomy): domain Eukaryota; kingdom Metazoa; phylum Chordata; class Actinopteri; order Syngnathiformes; family Syngnathidae; genus Nerophis; species Nerophis ophidion. Next base: position 78,677,832 of record NC_084617.1, on the reverse strand, counting down.
ATCATATTTCAGGTTCCTTCAATAGTTAACATAGGGTCACATCATCTGCAAAAAGCAGAGACAATTCTGCAGCCACCAAACCGGATCCCCTCAACACTCTGACTTTGCCTAGAAATTCCGTTCATAAAAGTTTTCAACTGAATGGGTGACAAAGGGCAGCCCTGGGAGAGTACAACAGCTGCGACTTACTACCGGCAATGGGACCAAGCTCTACCTAACTGGGCCAACATTATTTCCCAGTGTATCCTTGACATCCAAAAGAATTTGAAATACAAATCTTAAAATTGAGCATAAAACAAAAACCTGTTGGGAAAAAATTCTGAACTATAGTTATGGCCAAAAATAGAACAAAAATGGGTTCATTTGATCAAGTATTCATATATTTTATTTACTGGAGACGCAAGTGGCCGTCATTTGCTGTATTGGCCCTTATCATGTCTTTGTATGAATGGTGAGCATTGCAATGTCCTCCATATTCTCTCGTACTGCGACACACACGTCCTGGGAAGGAAAGGAAGGGAACTAAAACGCTTTAACTAATTAATTGGGGGGAGCAAATCTCCACTGGTGCCATCTCGTCAACGACGGTTTCCATGTCAACTAGCTCTCATTATATTTACGTGGCCCAAGAGACTTTCAGAACAGGTTTTGTATTTTCTAGCTTTCACACATTCTAGTAACAATGTTGGCAATTGCTAACTTTTCTGAAATAAAAGGAATACGGTGAACTCTCTCATGTCCACTGAGTTTGCGATTTATGACGTCCACCGTCGTTTGCAGGTGCAATTCTGCTCAGGCTGTGTTGTGTTTAGGGCACCAGTCGTACATTTCCTTCACCAGTCGTACATTTCCTTCACCAGTCGTACATTTCCTTCACCAGTCGTACATTTCCTTCACCAGTCGTACATTTCCTTCACCAGTCGTACATTTCCTTCACCAGTCGTACATTTCCTTCACCAGTCGTACATTTCCTTCACCAGTAGTACATTTCCTTCACCAGTCGTACATTTCCTTCACCAGTCGTACATTTCCTTCACCAGTCGTACATTTCCTTCACCAGTCGTACATTTCCTTCACCAGTCGTACATTTCCTTCACCAGTCGTACATTTCCTTCACCAGTAGTACATTTCCTTCACCAGTCGTACATTTCCTTCACCAGTCGTACATTTCCTTCACCAGTCGTACATTTCCTTCACCAGTCGTACATTTCCTTCACCAGTCGTACATTTCCTTCACCAGTCGTACATTTCCTTCACCAGTCGTACATTTCCTTCACCAGTAGTACATTTCCTTCACCAGTCGTACATTTCCTTCACCAGTCGTACATTTCCTTCACCAGTCGTACATTTCCTTCACCAGTCGTACATTTCCTTCACCAGTCGTACATTTCCTTCACCAGTAGTACATTTCCTTCACCAGTCGTACATTTCCTTCACCAGTAGTACATTTCCTTCACCAGTCATACATTTCCTTCACCAGTCGTACATTTCCTTCACCAGTCGTACATTTCCTTCACCAGTCGTACATTTCCTTCACCAGTAGTACATTTCCTTCACCAGTCGTACATTTCCTTCACCAGTCGTACATTTCCTTCACCAGTAGTACATTTCCTTCACCAGTCGTACATTTCCTTCACCAGTCGTACATTTCCTTCACCAGTCGTACATTTCCTTCACCAGTCGTACATTTCCTTCACCAGTCGTACATTTCCTTCACCAGTCGTACATTTCCTTCACCAGTCGTACATTTCCTTCACCAGTCGTACATTTCCTTCACCAGTCGTACATTTCCTTCACCAGTCGTACATTTCCTTCACCAGTCGTACATTTCCTTCACCAGTCGTACATTTCCTTCACCAGTCGTACATTTCCTTCACCAGTCGTACATTTCCTTCACCAGTCGTACATTTCCTTCACCAGTCGTACATTTCCTTCACCAGTAGTACATTTCCTTCACCAGTCGTACATTTCCTTCACCAGTCGTACATTTCCTTCGCCAGTCGTACATTTCCTTCTCCAGTCGTACATTTCCTTCACCAGTAGTACATTTCCTTCACCAGTCGTACATTTCCTTCACCAGTCGTACATTTCCTTCACCAGTAGTACATTTCCTTCACCAGTCGTACATTTCCTTCACCAGTCGTACATTTCCTTCACCAGTAGTACATTTCCTTCACCAGTCGTACATTTCCTTCACCAGTCGTACATTTCCTTCACCAGTCGTACATTTCCTTCACCAGTAGTACATTTCCTTCACCAGTCGTACATTTCCTTCACCAGTCGTACATTTCCTTCACCAGTCGTACATTTCCTTCACCAGTCGTACATTTCCTTCACCGGTCGTACATTTCCTTCACCGGTCGTACATTTCCTTCACCGGTCGTACATTTCCTTCACCGGTCGTACATTTCCTTCACCAGTCGTACATTTCCTTCACCAGTCGTACATTTCCTTCACCAGTCGTACATTTCCTTCACCAGTCGTACATTTCCTTCACCAGTCGTACATTTCCTTCACCAGTAGTACATTTCCTTCACCAGTAGTACATTTCCTTCACCAGTCGTACATTTCCTTCACCAGTCGTACATTTCCTTCACCAGTCGTACATTTCCTTCACCAGTCGTACATTTCCTTCACCAGTCGTACATTTCCTTCACCAGTCGTACATTTCCTTCACCAGTCGTACATTTCCTTTCACATCAATGCCAACTTCCAGCTCTCCTGTTTCATGAACCTTATAGAGCAGGGGTCACCAACACCAGGTCGCCCATAAGGACCAGATGAGTCACCCGCTGGCCTGTTCTAAAAATAGCCCAAAGAGCAGCACTTACCAGTGAGCTGCCTCTATTTTTTTAATTGTATTTATTTACTAGCAAGCTGGTCTTGCTTTGCTCGACATTTTTAATTCTAAGAGGGACAAAACTCAAATAGAATTTGAAAATCCAAGAAAATATTTTAAAGACTTGGTCTTCACTTGTTTGAATAAATTCATTTATTTTTTTTACTTCGCTTCTTATAACTTTCAGAAAGACAATTTTAGAGAATAAATACAACCTTAAAAATGATTTTAGGATTTTTAAACACATATACCTTTTTACCTTTTAAATTCCTTCCTCTTCTTTCCGGACAGTTTAAAATTTAAAGCCCGCCAGGCTGCACCAAACTTTTGGTGCCTTGTTGACACAGAAAAGTTCAGTGGTGTATGTGCAGCAGCTATGAAGCTTGCAAGCCTGCTTGCTTCAACTTATCTTTGTGAATCAGCCTATTCTGACATGAACTTCATCAAGAAGAAAGACAGAACACATCTGCAAGACTCCCTCAGAGTTGCAGTGTGAAGTTACACAACACACCAGTTAGTTAACAACAATGCCAGGCTTCCCAATAACTGACAAAGAAACAGATAACAGATTTGCTGTCCAGTTCAAAGTGTGACATGATTTATTTAAACATTTGAGAGTTGACTTTTGTATTTTACACGAGTTATTATTTGTACAAACATGGTGCAAAGTAATTCATGATTTGGTCAAAAATGTTAGTGGCTAGCTAGTTCTAATGGGATATTGTGATTTCCCAAGACTGTCTAAGAAGTGATCATTTGAAAATGTTCAATTTGAAAAATGTGCTCTTAGAGAAAATATAAAAATAAAATGTTGCATATTGATATTTATCTGTTTCTATATATATTTATTTTGAGAAATTAATAAGATGATCAGTGTTCCCACAAAGATAAATATCATCAATTATTAGTAATGACATAGAGTTAAAGGTAAATTAAGCAAATTGGCTATTTCTGGCAATTTATTTAAGTGTGTATCGAACTGGTAGCCCTTCGCATTAATTAGTACCCAAGAAGTAGGTCTTGGTTTCAAAAAGGTTGGTGACCCCTGCGTTAGAGGCTCTCCCATAACCCTGGGTGACATATAGGTATAACCCTGGGTGACATATAGGTATAACCCTGGGTGACATATAGGTATAACCCTGGGTGACATATAGGTATAACCCTGAGTGATATATAGGTATAACCCTGGGTGACATATAGGTATAACCCTGGGTGACATATAGGTATAACCCTGGGTGACATATAGGTATAACCCTGGGTGACATATAGGTATAACCCTGGGTGACATATGGGTATAATCCTGGGTGATATATAGGTATAACCCTGGGTGACATATGGGTATAACCCTGGGTGACATATAGGTATAACCCTGGGTGACATATAGGTATAACCCTGGGTGACATATAGGTATAACCCTGGGTGACATATAGGTATAACCCTGGGTGATATATAGGTATAACCCTGGGTGACATATGGGTATAACCCTGGGTGACATATAGGTATAACCCTGGGTGACATATGGGTATAACCCTGGGTGATATATAGGTATAACCCTGGTTGATATATAGGTATAACCCTGGGTGACATATAGGTATAACCCTGGGTGATATATAGGTATAACCCTGGGTGACATATAGGTATAACCCTGGGTGATATATAGGTATAACCCTGGGTGACATATAGGTATAACCCTGGGTGATATATAGGTATAACCCTGGGTGACATATAGGTATAACCCTGGGTGATATATAGGTATAACCCTGGGTGACATATGGGTATAACCCTGGGTGACATATAGGTATAACCCTGGGTGACATATGGGTATAACCCTGGGTGATATATAGGTATAACCATGGGTGACATATAGGTATAACCCTGGGTGATATATAGGTGTAACCCTGGTTGACATATAGGTATAACCCTGGGTGATATATAGGTGTAACCCTGGGTGACATATAGGTATAACCCTGGGTGACATATAGGTATAACCCTGGGTGACATATAGGTATAACCCTGGGTGACATATAGGTATAACCCTGGGTGACATATGGGTATAACCCTGGGTGACATATAGGTATAACCCTGGGTGATATATAGGTGTAACCCTGGGTGACATATATATAGGTATAACCCTGGGTGACATATAGGTATAACCCTGGGTGACATATAGGTATAACCCTGGGTGACATATAGGTATAACCCTGGGTGACATATAGGTAAAACCCTGGGTGACATATAGGTATAACCCTGGGTGATATATAGGTATAACCCTGGGTGACATATAGGTATAACCCTGGGTGATATATAGGTATAACCCTGGGTGACATATGGGTATAACCCTGGGTGACATATAGGTATAACCCTGGGTGACATATAGGTATAACCCTGGGTGACATATAGGTATAACCCTGGGTGACATATAGGTATAACCCTGGGTAACATATAGGTATAACCCAGTGTGATATATAGGTATAACCCTGGGTGACATATAGGTATAACCCTGGGTAATATATAGGTGTAACCCTGGGTGACATATAGGTATAACCCTGGGTGACATATAGGTATAACCCTGGGTGACATATAGGTATAACCCTGGGTGACATATAGGTATAACCCTGGGTGACATATAGGTATAACCCTGGGTGATATATAGGTATAACCCTGGGTGACATATGGGTATAACCCTGGGTGATATATAGGTATAACCCTGGGTGACATATAGGTATAACCCTGGGTGACATATGGGTATAACCCTGGGTGATATATAGGTATAACCCTGGGTGACATATAGGTATAACCCTGGGTGACATATAGGTATAACCCTGGGTGACATATAGGTATAACCCTGGGTGACATATAGGTATAACCCTGGGTGATATATAGGTATAACCCTGGGTGACATATGGGTATAACCCTGGGTGATATATAGGTATAACCCTGGGTGACATATAGGTATAACCCTGGGTGACATATAGGTATAACCCTGGGTGACATATAGGTATAACCCTGGGTGACATATGGGTATAACCCTGGGTGATATATAGGTATAACCCTGGGTGACATATAGGTATAACCCTGGGTGACATATAGGTATAACCCTGGGTGACATATAGGTATAACCCTGGGTGACATATAGGTATAACCCTGGGTGACATATAGGTATAACCCTGGGTGATATATAGGTATAACCCTGGGTGATATATAGGTATAACCCAGTGTGATATATAGGTATAACCCTGGGTGACATATAGGTATAACCCTGGGTGATATATAGGTGTAACCCTGGGTGACATATAGGTATAACCCTGGGTGACATATAGGTATAACCCTGGGTGACATATAGGTATAACCCTGGGTGACATATGGGTATAACCCTGGGTGATATATAGGTATAACCCTGGGTGATATATAGGTATAACCCTGGGTGACATATAGGTATAACCCTGGGTGACATATAGGTATAACCCTGGGTGACATATAGGTATAACCCTGGGTGACATATAGGTATAACCCTGGGTGACATATAGGTATAACCCTGGGTGACATATAGGTATAACCCTGGGTAACATATAGGTATAACCCAGTGTGATATATAGGTATAACCCTGGGTGACATATAGGTATAACCCTGGGTAATATATAGGTGTAACCCTGGGTGACATATAGGTATAACCCTGGGTGACATATAGGTATAACCCTGGGTGACATATAGGTATAACCCTGGGTGACATATAGGTATAACCCTGGGTGACATATAGGTATAACCCTGGGTGATATATAGGTATAACCCTGGGTGACATATGGGTATAACCCTGGGTGATATATAGGTATAACCCTGGGTGACATATAGGTATAACCCTGGGTGACATATGGGTATAACCCTGGGTGATATATAGGTATAACCCTGGGTGACATATAGGTATAACCCTGGGTGACATATAGGTATAACCCTGGGTGACATATAGGTATAACCCTGGGTGACATATAGGTATAACCCTGGGTGATATATAGGTATAACCCTGGGTGACATATGGGTATAACCCTGGGTGATATATAGGTATAACCCTGGGTGACATATAGGTATAACCCTGGGTGACATATAGGTATAACCCTGGGTGACATATAGGTATAACCCTGGGTGACATATGGGTATAACCCTGGGTGATATATAGGTATAACCCTGGGTGACATATAGGTATAACCCTGGGTGACATATAGGTATAACCCTGGGTGACATATAGGTATAACCCTGGGTGACATATAGGTATAACCCTGGGTGACATATAGGTATAACCCTGGGTGATATATAGGTATAACCCTGGGTGATATATAGGTATAACCCAGTGTGATATATAGGTATAACCCTGGGTGACATATAGGTATAACCCTGGGTGATATATAGGTGTAACCCTGGGTGACATATAGGTATAACCCTGGGTGACATATAGGTATAACCCTGGGTGACATATAGGTATAACCCTGGGTGACATATGGGTATAACCCTGGGTGATATATAGGTATAACCCTGGGTGATATATAGGTATAACCCTGGGTGACATATAGGTATAACCCTGGGTGACATATAGGTATAACCCTGGGTGATATATAGGTATAACCCTGGGTGACATATAGGTATAACCCTGGGTGACATATAGGTATAACCCTGGGTGACATATAGGTATAACCCTGGGTGACATATAGGTACACCATCACCAGGTGTTGGCAGTGTGATGACGGCAGGTGTCACCAGGTGTTGGTAGTGTGACGACAGCAGGTGTCACCAGGTGTTGGCAGTGTGATGATAGCAGGTGTCACCAGGTGTTGGCAGTGTGATGATAGCAGGTGTCACCAGGTGTTGGCAGTGTGATGACAGCAGGTGTCACCAGGTGGGGGCCCACACACGGAGGCTTGGTCCAAGAGCAAAGTATTACACAAGACATGAAGCAGGTGAGAATGTAGAGGCTTGGTCCAAGAGCAAAGTATTACACAAGACATCAAGCAGGCATGACTGTAGAGGCTTGGTCCAAGAGCAAAGTATTACACAAGACATCAAGCAGGCGTGACTGTAGAGGCTTGGTCCAAGAGCAAAGTATTACACAAGACATGAAGCAGGTGAGAATGTAGAGGCTTGGTCCAAGAGCAAAGTATTACACAAGACATCAAGCAGGCATGACTGTAGAGGCTTGGTCCAAGAGCAAAGTATTACACAAGACATCAAGCAGGCGTGACTGTAGAGGCTTGGTCCAAGAGCAAAGTATTACACAAGACATCAAGCAGGTGAGAATGTAGAGGCTTGGTCCAAGAGCAAAGTATTACACAAGACATCAAGCAGGTGAGAATGTAGAGGCTTGGTCCAAGAGCAAAGTATTACACAAGATATCAAGCAGGCATGACTGTAGAGGCTTGGTCCAAGAGCAAAGTATTACACAAGACATCAAGCAGGTGAGAATGTAGAGGCTTGGTCCAAGAGCAAAGTATTACACAAGACATCAAGCAGGCGTGACTGTAGAGGCTTGGTCCAAGAGCAAAGTATTACACAAGACATCAAGCAGGTGAGAATGTAGAGGCTTGGTCCAAGAGCAAAGTATTACACAAGACATCAAGCAGGTGAGAATGTAGAGGCTTGGTCCAAGAGCAAAGTATTACACAAGACATGAAGCAGGTGAGAATGTAGAAGCTTGGTCCAAGAGCAAAGTATTACACAAGATATCAAGCAGGTGAGAATGTAGAGGCTTGGTCCAAGAGCAAAGTATTACACAAGACATCAAGCAGGTGAGAATGTAGAGGCTTGGTCCAAGAGCAAAGTATTACACAAGACATCAAGCAGGTGAGAATGTAGAAGCTTGGTCCAAGAGCAAAGTATTACACAAGACATCAAGCAGGTGAGAATGTAGAGGCTTGGTCCAAGAGCAAAGTATTACACAAGACATGAAGCAGGTGAGAATGTAGAGGCTTGGTCCAAGAGCAAAGTATTACACAAGACATCAAGCAGGTGAGAATGTAGAGGCTTGGTCCAAGAGCAAAGTATTACACAAGACATCAAGCAGGTGAGAATGTAGAGGCTTGGTCCAAGAGCAAAGTATTACACAAGACATCAAGCAGGCGTGACTTTAGCAGTAATGGACTCTGCTTGGACAGCTGCTCTCTGAGGGGAGGCCCTGGTGGAATATCGGGTTCAACTCTTGACATGCAATGATTCATTAACACGACGCTGCAATTCCTGCGAGACTCTGTTTCACAAACACCGACACTTACGGTAACCGTGGTAACAACTTTCTTCTCAAACATGCAAGGAAGTCTTGTACGACGAGACTGAGGAGAGTGGGTGTTTGGTGGCAGATTCTCTTGATTAGCAGCCACTCTAAACTGGCTTCACACTTCTTGTAGCACGAAATGGAAGGTAAGTTTACGCACCTGCTTGTTGACTGCATCAAACACACCTGCTTGTTGACTGCATCAAACACACCTGCTTGTTGACTGCATCAAACACACCTGCTTGTTGACTGCATCAAACACACCTGCTTGTTGACTGCATCAAACACACCTGCTTGTTGACTGCATCAAACACACCTGCTTGTTGACTGCATCAAACACACCTGCTTGTTGACTGCATCAAACACACCTGCTTGTTGACTGCAACAAACACACCTGCTTGTTGACTGCATCAAACACACCTGCTTGTTGACTGCATCAAACACACCTGCTTGTTGACTGCATCAAACACACCTGCGTGTTGACTGCATCAAACACACCTGCTTGTTGACTGCATCAAACACACCTGCTTGTTGACTGCATCAAACACACCTGCTTGTTGACTGCATCAAACACGCCTGCTTGTTGACTGCATCAAACACACCTGCTTGTTGACTGCATCAAACACACCTGCTTGTTGACTGCATCAAACACACCTGCTTGTTGACTGCATCAAACACACCTGCTTGTTGACTGCATCAAACACACCTGCTTGTTGACTGCATCAAACACACCTGCTTGTTGACTGCAACAAACACACCTGCTTGTTGACTGCAACAAACACACCTACTTGTTGACTGCAACAAACACACCTGCTTGTTGACTGCAACAAACACACCTGCTTGTTGACTGCATCAAACACACCTGCTTGTTGACTGCAACAAACACACCTACTTGTTGACTGCAACAAACACACCTGCTTGTTGACTGCAACAAACACACCTACTTGTTGACTGCAACAAACACACCTGCTTGTTGACTGCATCAAACACACCTGCTTGTTGACTGCAACAAACACACCAACTTGTTGACTGCATCAAACACACCTACTTGTTGACTGCAACAAACACACCTGCTTGTTGACTGCATCAAACACACCTGCTTGTTGACTGCAACAAACACACCTGCTTGTTGACTGCATCAAACACACCTGCTTGTTGACTGCAACAAACACACCTGCTTGTTGACTGCATCAAACACACCTGCTTGTTGACTGCATCAAACACACCTGCTTGTTGACTGCATCAAACACACCTGCGTGTTGACTGCATCAAACACACCTGCTTGTTGACTGCATCAAACACACCTGCTTGTTGACTGCATCAAACACACCTGCTTGTTGACTGCATCAAACACGCCTGCTTGTTGACTGCATCAAACACACCTGCTTGTTGACTGCATCAAACACACCTGCTTGTTGACTGCATCAAACACACCTGCTTGTTGACTGCATCAAACACACCTGCTTGTTGACTGCATCAAACACACCTGCTTGTTGACTGCATCAAACACACCTGCTTGTTGACTGCAACAAACACACCTGCTTGTTGACTGCAACAAACACACCTACTTGTTGACTGCAACAAACACACCTGCTTGTTGACTGCAACAAACACACCTGCTTGTTGACTGCATCAAACACACCTGCTTGTTGACTGCAACAAACACACCTACTTGTTGACTGCAACAAACACACCTGCTTGTTGACTGCAACAAACACACCTACTTGTTGACTGCAACAAACACACCTGCTTGTTGACTGCATCAAACACACCTGCTTGTTGACTGCAACAAACACACCAACTTGTTGACTGCATCAAACACACCTACTTGTTGACTGCAACAAACACACCTGCTTGTTGACTGCATCAAACACACCTGCTTGTTGACTGCAACAAACACACCTACTTGTTGACTGCATCAAACACACCTGCTTGTTGACTGCAACAAACACACCTGCTTGTTGACTGCATCAAACACACCTGCTTGTTGACTGCAACAATGTCTGCATCAAACACACCTGCATGTTGACTGCATCAAACACACCTGCTTGTTGACTGCATCAAACACACCTGCATGTTGACTGCATCAAACACACCTGCATGTTGACTGCATCAAACACACCTACTTGTTGACTGCAACAAACACACCTGCTTGTTGACTGCATCAAACACACCTGCTTGTTGACTGCAACAAACACACCTGCTTGTTGACTGCAACAAACACACCTACTTGTTGACTGCAACAATGTCTGCATCAAACACACCTGCTTGTTGACTGCAACAAACACACCTACTTGTTGACTGCATCAAACACACCTGCTTGTTGACTGCAACAAACACACCTGCTTGTTGACTGCATCAAACACACCTGCTTGTTGACTGCAACAATGTCTGCATCAAACACACCTGCATGTTGACTGCATCAAACACACCTGCTTGTTGACTGCATCAAACACACCTGCATGTTGACTGCATCAAACACACCTGCTTGTTGACTGCATCAAACACACCTGCATGTTGACTGCATCAAACACACCTGCTTGTTGACTGCAACAATGTCTGCATGAAACACGTAGGAGAGATGGCGGGGAGAAGCAATTGGGTCCATGCCAGTCTGATGTTGGGAAAGCAGGATGCATGTGCAGACTATTTATGTGACTGAAATGAGGCGGGACGCACGCCTGCCTCCAATCAGCTCAGTCAAGTGTTGCAACAAAGCCCACGTGAGCTTCGTCTGCCAAAGCAACATCCACTTCTCTTCATGGCAGAAGAGGACATATCCTCAGCACTCTGGGCTTTTTAGCTTCATTTTAGTCCTCACCAGACTTAATGGGCCATGAGAAAAAGTGTATTTCCGAGTCGATGATGATTTGGAAACATTAAGGAAGAACAGAGTGGAGAAATGAAGTGTCACCATTGAGCTTGACTGTGTTTGTCCTGTAATGAGATGCTGACATCTGCTGCAAAGAAGAAGGGGCCATCATTAGCGGAGGCTCTCTTCATCATTAGCGGAGGCTCTCTTCATCATTAGCGGAGGCTCTCTTCATCACAGCATCCATGCATGCAAACAACCACACTCATTCTAAGCTTGCACCTACTTGCTACATGCTGTCACTTATAGTAGCAAACATACACTTGCTACATGCTGTCACTTATAGTAGCAAACATACACTTGCTACATGCTGTCACTTATAGTAGCAAACATACACTTGCTACCTGCTGTCACTTATAGTAGCAAACATACACTTGCTACATGCTGTCACTTATAGTAGCAAACATACACTTGCTACCTGCTGTCACTTATAGTAGCAAACATACACTTGCTACATGCTGTCACTTATAGTAGCAAACATACACTTGCTACATGCTGTCACTTATAGTAGCAAACATACACTTGCTACATGCTGTCACTTATAGTAGCAAACATACACTTGCTACATGCTGTCACTTATAGTAGCAAACATACACTTGCTACATGCTGTCACTTATAGTAGCAAACATACACTTGCTACATGCTGTCACTTATAGTAGCAAACATACACTTGCTACATGCTGTCACTTATAGTAGCAAACATACACTTGCTACATGCTGTCACTTATAGTAGCAAACATACACTTGCTACATGCTGTCACTTATAGTAGCAAACATACACTTGCTACATGCTGTCACTTATAGTAGCAAACATACACTTGCTACATGCTGTCACTTATAGTAGCAAACATACACTTGCTACATCCTGTCACTTATAGTAGCAAACATACACTTGCTACATGCTGTCACTTATAGTAGCAAACATACACTTGCTACATGCTGTCACTTATAGTAGCAAACATACACTTGCTACATGCTGTCACTTATAGTAGCAAACATACACTTGCTACATGCTGTCACTTATAGTAGCAAACATACACTTGCTACATGCTGTCACTTATAATAGCAAACATACACTTGCTACATGCTGTCACTTATAGTAGCAAACATACACTTGCTACATGCTGTCACTTATAGTAGCAAACATACACTTGCTACATGCTGTCACTTATAGTAGCAAACATACACTTGCTACATGCTGTCACTTATAGTAGCAAACATACACTTGCTACATGCTGTCACTTATAGTAGCAAACATACACTTGCTACATGCTGTCACTTATAGTAGCAAACATACACTTGCTACATGCTGTCACTTATAGTAGCAAACATACACTTGCTACATGCTGTCACTTATAGTAGCAAACATACACTTGCTACATGCTGTCACTTATAGTAGCAAACATACACTTGCTACATGCTGTCACTTATAGTAGCAAACATACACTTGCTACATGCTGTCACTTATAGTAGCAAACATACACTTGCTACATGCTGTCACTTATAGTAGCAAACATACACTTGCTGACTGATATCCTGTGACAACAATGACTGATATCCTGTGACAACAATGACTGATATCCTGTGACAACAATGACTGATATCCTGTGACAACAATGACTGATATCCTGTGAGAACAATGACTGATATCCTGTGACAACAATGACTGATATCCTGTGACATCTTCATCTTCAACTCAGAAAAGGTGTATTTCTTGAAATGATGTTTTACAAGCAAATAGAAGAAGTGTTACAGACTACACACATTTGTTGTTGAACAATCAGAAATGGGGTCTGCTGGAACATTTCACAATGATTTTTGAAATTAGGTCATGGGTACATGTCATGGGTACAGGTCATGGGTACATGTCATGGGTACATGTCATGGGTACATGTCACGGGTACATGTCATGGGTACATGTCACGGGTACAGGTCGTGTGTACATGTCACGGGTACATGTCATGGGTACATGTCACGGGTACAGGTCGTGTGTACATGTCACAGGTACATGTCATGGGTACATGTCATGGGTACATGTCACGGGTACATGTCACGGGTACATGTCATGGGTACATGTCACGGGTACATGTCATGGGTACATGTCATGGGTACATGTCACGGGTACATGTCACGGGTACATGTCACGGGTACATGTCATGGGTACATGTCACGGGTACATGTCATGGGTACATGTCACGGGTACATGTCATGGGTACATGTCACGGGTACATGTCATGGGTACATGTCACGGGTACAGGTCGTGTGTACATGTCACGGGTACATGTCATGGGTACATGTCACGGGTACATGTCATGGGTACATGTCACGGGTACATGTCATGGGTACATGTCACGGGTACATGTCATGGGTACATGTCACGGGTACATGTCATGGGTACATGTCACGGGTACAGGTCGTGTGTACATGTCACGGGTACATGTCACGGGTACATGTCACGGGTACATGTCATGGGTACATGTCACGGGTACAGGTCGTGTGTACATGTCACGGGTACATGTCATGGGTACATGTCATGGGTACATGTCACGGGTACATGTCACGGGTACATGTCATGGGTACATGTCACGGGTACATGTCATGGGTACATGTCACGGGTACATGTCATGGGTACATGTCACGGGTACATGTCATGGGTACATGTCACGGGTACAGGTCGTGTGTACATGTCACGGGTACATGTCATGGGTACATGTCACGGGTACATGTCATGGGTACATGTCACGGGTACATGTCATGGGTACATGTCACGGGTACATGTCATGGGTACATGTCACGGGTACATGTCATGGGTACATGTCACGGGTACATGTCATGGGTACATGTCACGGGTACAGGTCGTGTGTACATGTCACGGGTACATGTCACGGGTACATGTCACGGGTACATGTCATGGGTACATGTCACGGGTACATGTCACGGGTACATGTCATGGGTACATGTCACGGGTACATGTCACGGGTACATGTCATGGGTACATGTCACGGGTACATGTCATGGGTACATGTCATGGGTACATGTCACGGGTACAGGTCATGGGTACATGTCGCGGGTACATGTCATGGGTATATGTCACGGGTACAGGTCATGGGTACATGTCACGGGTACATGTCACGGGTACATGTCATGGGTACATGTCACGGGTACATGTCATGGGTACATGTCACGGGTACAGGTCATGGGTACATGTCATGGGTACATGTCACGGGTACAGGTCATGGGTACATGTCACAGGTACATGTCACGGGTACATGTCATGGGTACATGTCACGGGTACAGGTCATGGGTACATGTCACGGGTACAGGTCATGGGTACATGTCACGGGTACATGTCACGGGTACATGTCATGGGTACATGTCACAGGTACAGGTCATGGGTACATCACAGCGTCTGTCTCAAACCCACAAAAACGCTGGAGTGTTCACGGGGGTCCCGCCTTTTAGACCAGTTGATCTGCCGTCCCTTTTCTGCTCTCACCCCCTCTCCTGCGCGGAGAAGTACTTAGGTGACCACAGATGTTGTGCTAGCTCTTCAAAGTGGGGACCCGGGGTGGACCACTCATCTGTGCATCATGGTGTGGCATCCTGGGGGTATGCTGTGGACCTGTGAGTGCCATCATCATGATCATGGTGTGGCATCCCGGGTGTGGACCTGTGAGTGCCATCATCATGATCATGGTGTGGCATCCCGGGTGTGGACCTGTGAGTGCCATCATCATGATCATGGTGTGGCATCCCGGGTGTGGACCTGTGAGTGCCATCATCATGATCATGGTGTGGCATCCCGGGTGTGGACCTGTGAGTGCCATCATCATGATCATGGTGTGGCATCCCGGGTGTGGACCTGTAAGTGCCATCATCATGATCATGGTGTGGCATCCCGGGTGTGGACCTGTAAGTGCCATCATCATGATCATGGTGTGGCATCCCGGGTGTGGACCTGTGAGTGCCATCATCATGATCATGGTGTGGCATCCCGGGTGTGGACCTGTGAGTGCCATCATCATGATCATGATGTGGCATCCCGGGTGTGGACCTGTGAGTGCCATCATCATGATCATGGTGTGGCATCCCGGGTGTGGACCTGTGTGTGCCATCATCATGATCATGGTGTGGCATCCCGGGTGTGGACCTGTGAGTGCCATCATCATGATCATGGTGTGGCATCCCGGGTGTGGACCTGTGAGTGCCATCATCATGATCATGGTGTGACATCCCGGGTGTGGACACACAACACAATGGAGTGGAGGACAAACTGGGCTGTCTTGTTAAATCCTTTCCAGCAGGCCAGTGGAAGCCATCCTTGACCCGGGTCCTAAAGCCATCCTTGACCCGGGTCCTAAATCCTCCGGGCTTTGGATGACCTCAGCCAAGAAGAAATGTCAAAATGCTTCAGGTAGTCGCCCGATGAGCAGGAGTGGTCATGGGGGTCCAGGTCACATGACACAGCTGGCTGCTTCAATGTGACGTCTGCAAGCACAACGCTGCTGAAACAAGACTTAAAAATGATCTTGGAAAGAAATTGGCATTTAGGCTGCACTTTCTTTCTGTCCTTTTTGAAAAAAAAAAATCCAACAAAAGTGAATCAGTGGTCTTATCTTTGTTTGTATCAGACGGGGTCAGCAAGCCGCACATGTGACCTTTTAGCGGCGCCCTGCTGGCTCCATGGAGCTTTTTCACAAATGTATGGAAATGGGAAAAAAATAGGGTGATAAATATGTTTTTTGTTGTAATATGGTTTCTGTCGGAGGACAAACATGACTCAAATCTTCCTAATTGTTGGAACTACCACAGTTGAATATGTTTGTGTTCATGCTTCACTATTTGGCCAGCACTATTTTGTCCTACTAATTTTGGTGCTTCTTGAACTCACCGTTGTGTGGGCTGTGACACAACATATTGTCTACATCTACAATCTTCCACTCCTTTGTCTCATTTTGTCAACCAAACATTTCATACTGTGCGTGAATGCACAAAGGTGAGCTTTGTTAATGTTATCGTTCTGTGTGGAGTGTTAATCAGACATATTTGGTCAGTGCATGACTGCCAGGTCATCGATGCTAACATGCTACTTAGGCTAGCTGTATGTACATTATGCCTGATTTGTGGCTATATTTGAGCTCATTTAATTTCATTTACTTATATGTATTGAGTTTATTTTTCCATGTTTCACGACACATTAGCCATATGTAATAATGGCTGCATTTCAGATAGTTGTTTGTGTGCCATGTTGTTCCAGACCACAGCAAACATTACCCAGCTTGCAAAGATTGTAATAAATCTATTAGAAGAAGACAGCCTACCTACTTACAGTGTGTATATTGTACATCTTGCATGACATTATGAAGGTGTCTGTTACTACCTTACATACTGTATATACCTACAGCGTGTATATAAAACCTTGATGGAAGTGTTTGGATATTTTTCCAAGTGCTTTATAGGCAGAATAGAGCAACTCTATTTGACTCCGTCGTAAGCAGACTTTTGCCAACATTTATTTACTATTCATCCATCCATCCATCCATTTCCTACCGCTTGTCCTTTTTGGGGTCGCGGGGGGTGCTGGAGCCTATCTCAGCTGCATTTGGGGGGAAGGCGGGGTACACCCTGGACAAGTCGCCACCTCATTGCAGGGCCAACACAGACAACATTCACACAATAGGGACCATTTAATGTTGCCAATCAACCTATCCCCAGGTGCATGTCTTTGGAGGTGGGAGGGGCCTATCCCCAGGTGCATGTCTTTGGAGGTGGGAGGGGCCTATCCCCAGGTGCATGTCTTTGGAGGTGGGAGGGGCCTATCCCCAGGTGCATGTCTTTGGAGGTGGGAGGGGCCTATCCCCAGGTGCATGTCTTTGGAGGTGGGAGGGGCCTATCCCCAGGTGCATGTCTTTGGAGGTGGGAGGGGCCTATCCCCAGGTGCATGTCTTTGGAGATGGGAATTTACTTGTTAGAATGCATAAAAAAAGAAAAACGTGTGTTCTTGTCTTACATAAGGATTTTGAATAATGGCCAACATCCCAAAAGAAGTGCAGTTCCCCTTTAACACAAAGTAAATTCAACAGTCCTAGAAGGAATATCTCAGAGGCACTTTCAACACTTTGAAAATGTACCATGGGGTCCACTTTCCAGTTGGCTCGTGAATGTTTGTATAGTTGAAATGTAACACTTCTCGACATTAACCAGTGTTACATTTTTTCATCACTAGTGTGAGGTGTTAGGAATTCAAGAAAAACTCCACCTTCCCAGTGAAATATGTAAACTAAAGATGGCAGCTTGGTTTTTATTGGAATGTGGTACATTGTAAAAACTAAATAAAACAGAAAAAAAGTAATAAATAAAGCAAAAAAAGCATAGTGTAACAAGACAGTGAATACATGGATGTCATTTGGAAGGAACAGGGTGGACATGTCCCCTCACTTTTTTAAAAGACGGTTCAGTTTTAGTCCCCTGCACTTTTTAATGTCTAACAATACTGTGAGACTATTGAATGGAAAGAAGTCAAACACTCGTGCCAGGCGGAATACAGCAGCACAGACTTCATGAAGCCTGTGCATTTGGACGAGCTCATTGATTGGCTCTCTCTGCCACTGCCTTCATGCCAGCACAAGGCAGCTGACTCATCGACAGTCAGACGCCAGATCAGAGCGAGTCGCGATCATTCACAGGAGATGAATATTTGTGATAGAAATGATTGAAAAACAATTTGCTGTGATGAAGTCAGACTGAGAGCCTACAGTTTATCTCTACATGCCTTCTTGTGTGCAAACCCTGCAGTTGTGATGAAGTCAGACTGAGAGCCTACAGTTTATCTCTACATGCCTTCTTGTGTGCAAACCCTGCAGTTGTGATGAAGTCAGACTGAGAGCCTACAGTTTATCTCTACATGCCTTCTTGTGTGCAAACCCTGCAGTTGTGATGATGTCAGACTGAGAGCCTACAGTTTATCTCTACATGCCTTCTTGTGTGCAAACCCTGCAGTTGTGATGAAGTCAGACTGAGAGCCTACAGTTTATCTCTACATGCCTTCTTGTGTGCAAACCCTGCAGTTGTGATGAAGTCAGACTGAGAGCCTACAGTTTATCTCTACATGCCTTCTTGTGTGTAAACCCTGCAGTTGTGATGATGTCAGACTGAGAGCCTACAGTTTATCTCTACATGCCTTCTTGTGTGCAAACCCTGCAGCACACTTTCTTTTGTGTTTTTGCTGAGTCCAGGAAATAAAATAGCATTCTTTCCTGCACCCTGCCTCCTGCCTGTCCTTTTGCATCCCGGGAACACGACAGTCGCCACCAAGCCAACAAATACGAAGACCGTATGGACCTCTCCAGTCAAACTGACTTGGGAAAATAAGACGAACAAAGCAAGAGGAGTCTAATTTGCAGCGTTCAAAAGAATCCTTCTGACCTTGAGGAAGAAGTCTTTAGGTCAGAGTTTAGATGGATATCATTTCAAAGACTCAAGCCAAATGTGATTCTCAAAAACCGGAACACTCTTTAGGAGATAAAGACTAAGTCAGAACTTGCCCAAAAACAGAGAAGGAACAGCAGACCAGGCGATCAAAAACGAGGAAAAAAGAAGGTACGCTGCTAGTATTCTATTTTATGTCCTCTTCTACTGATGCTTTCTTGAAGATGCTTGAGGAAATGAGAAAACCCAGGCTATGGTTTCGGGCTCCAGTACTCTGGAATGCCCTCCCGGTAACAGTTCGAAGCATTTAAGTCTCACCTCAAAACTCATTTGTACACTCTAGCCTTTAAATAGACCTCCCTTTTAGACCAGTTGATCTGCCGCTTCTTTTCTTTTTCTCCTCTGTCCCCCCCTCCCTTGTGGAGTGGGTCCGGTCTAATGACCATGGATGAAGTACTGGCTGTCCAGAGTCGGGACCCAGGATGGACCGCTCGCCTGTGTATCGGTTGGGGACATCTCTACGCTGCTGATCCGCCTCCGCTTGGGATGGTTTCCTGTGGACGGGACTCTCGCTGCTGTCTTGGATCTGCTTTGAACTGAACTCTCGCGGCAGTGTTGGAGCCATTATGGATTGAACTTTCACAATATCATGTTAGACCCGCTCGACATCCATTGCTTTTGGCCCCCTAGAGGGGGGGGGGGGGGGGGGGGGGGTGTTGCCCACATCTGAGGTCCTCTCCAAGGTTTCTCATAGTCATCATTGTCACTGGCGTCCCACTGGGCGTGAGTTTTCCTTGCTTTCTGTGGGTTCTTCCGAGGATGTAGTAGTCGTAGTGGTTTGTGCAGTCCTTTGAGACATTTGTGATTTAGGGCTATATAAATAAACATTGATTGATTGATTGATTGATTGATTGATATGGTGTCTATGGATGAGGTGATGGACGAGCATGAAAGTCTTTTATATTTATGTTTTGCTCATCACGTTGACCATATCACTTTTAAAGTAATCATGGACTAGGGTGACAAAAACATACAATTAAATGTTAAAAATAAAAGTTTGACATGCCTTTATGCACAATGTCTCTGCGGGGAAACTGGTTCCGGTCGTGTAGATGATGTCACACCAAGGAGGAGCGGCATATCAAGTCCGGCGAGGTTAAGGAGGGGTTCCAATGACACTTAAGTACTTATGTTACTTATGTACCCATTACTCAAAACTAATTGATATTATGGGACATGAAAGGGACAAGAGGTATAAAATGGATGGATGCACTGCCGGATTTATTTTCCGGAGCATCGAGGGAAATGTTGGTCATCTGGATGCTATTGGTCCTTTAAGGTTCCGGAACCACTCTAAAAGGCCATTGAAAATGTGCAGTTGTATCACACAGCAGAAAGCCACAGAGCGTCCACTTGGCATGTGGACTGTCGTGGGAATCCAACCTTCATTCCTCTACCACAAGCTGTCTCCAAAGGTGTTTAAGAGGTCTAACTTACCGCAAAACCTCCAACTGCGTGTAACCACATTCTCCCGGGACGTCCACACCCAGCATCTTACCTCCAGGAAGATCTGAGACTAATCACCGTGACAGCTGCTGCAACAATCACTTTTCATAACCAAATCATTTCTGCACAATCGGTCTGGAAGCATCTCAGGGAAGTTTTTCATCCTCATCCTTCATTCCGACCTGACCGCAGTTTGTCGCCGTAACCCACTGTAGTGGGCAAATGCTGGCATTGGATGGCGTCTGCCACTTTGGAGAGGTGTCATGGATCAATCCCGGTCTTCACTGTTGAGGGCAGATGGCAGACAGCATGCATGGCATCATGTGGGTGAGCAGTTTGCTGATGTCAGCAGCGTGGATTGTGCCGCCCATGGTGGGGGTGGGCTTATGGCAGGGGTCGGCAACCCAAAACCTTGAAAGAGTCATATTGGACCAAAAATACAAAAAACAAAAACAGTCTGGAGCGGTGAAAAAATAATGAAGGCATTCTATCAAAATGACTTTTATATACTGTAAGTGTCATAATGAAGGCGACACATGATGTAAGTGTCTATTTTAGCTATACTAGCCTACTATCAAAATGACTATGTGTCGCAGGCTGAAGCACATTTCCGCTGACAAAAATGTTGAAATTTAATATTTATTCTACACATTTTTACAAAATTAGAAACCTTTCGTAAAACTTCTCACAGGATGAGATAACTCCTGGAAATGAGTGGCTCAGAATGGCCAAAGGTATAGATGTGTGTGTCCAAGTTAAAGCAAACGGCAGGCTGTCTTCTTCTAATATATTTGTTACAATCTTTGCAAGCTATGGTCTTTTTGTTTGTTTGCTGTGGTCTGGAACAACATGGCACACAAAAAAACTTTCATAAATGCAGCCAAGATTACATACAGATAATGTGTCATGAGACATGCAAATATAAATTATATACAAAGAGGATGAGAGTAAAGGATATTAAGTGATCTCAAATACAGCTACAAATGAGGCATAAAGATGCAATATGTACATACAGCTAGCCTAAATAGCATGTTAGCATTGAGTAGCTTGCAGTCATGCACTGACCAAATATGTCTGATTAGCACTCCAACAAGTCAAAAACATCAACAAAGCTCACCTTTGTGCATTCACACACAGTATAAAAGGTTTGGTGGACAAAATGAGACACAGAAGGAGTTGAAAATTTGACATGTAAACAAACTGTTGTGTCATAGTCCACACTATGGTGAGTTCAAGGACCCGTGAAATGAGTAGGAAAAAACTATGTTGAGCAAATAGTGTCATCAGTGAAGCGCACACACACACACACACACACACACACACACACACACACACACACACACACACACACACACACACACACACACACACACACACACACAAAACAGTAGAGCTAGTTCTAACAATGGGGAAGCTTTGTGTCATGTTTGTCCTAAAAGTAAAAACACCCATCCATCCATTTTCTACCGCTTGTCCCTTTCAGGGTTGCGAGGGCCGCTAGAACTTATCTCAGCTACAATTGGGCAGAAGGCGGCGTACACCCTGGACAATTCGCCACCTCATACTTGAACAAAAAAAATTTTTTTCTCCCATCATTTTCTATTTTCAATCCTTTTTTAAAAATGCTCCAAGGAGCCACTAGGGCGGCACTAAATAGCCGCGGGTTGCTGACCTCCCTTATGGAAATTAAACACTCATGGATTTTATTGATGGTATTTGAAATGCCAGGAGATACCGTGACAAGATATTGAGGGCCATTTTTCTGCCAGCTCATGTTGCAGCATGATAATGCAGGATAATGCAGGATAATGCATGATAATGCAGGATAATGCAGGATAATGCAGGATAATGCATGATAATGCAGGATAATGCAGGATAATGCAGGATAATGCAGGATAATGCAGGATAATGCATGATATTGCAGGATAATGCAGGATAATGCAGGATAATGCATGATAATGCATGATAATGCAGGATAATGCAGGATAATGCATGATAATGCAGGATAATGCAGGATAATGCAGGATAATGCAGGATAATGCATGATAATGCATGATAATGCAGGATAATGCATGATAATGCAGGATAATGCAGGATAATGCAGGATAATGCATGATAATGCAGGATAATGCAGGATAATGCATGATAATGCATGATAATGCAGGATAATGCAGGATAATGCAGGATAATGCAGGATAATGCAGGATAATGCAGGATAATGCATGATAATGCAGGATAATGCATGATAATGCATGATAATGCATGATAATGCATGAAAATGCAGGATAATGCATGATAATGCAGGATAATGCATGATAATGCATGATAATGCATTAAAATGCAGGATAATGCATGATAATGCAGGATAATGCAGGATAATGCATGATAATGCATGATAATGCAGGATAATGCAGGATAATGCATGATAATGCATGATAATGCATGATAATGCAGGATAATGCAGGATAATGCATGATAATGCAGGATAACGCAGGATAATGCATTATCATGCATGATAATGCATGATCATGCCGGATAATGCATGATAATGCATGATAATGCATGATAATGCATGATAATGCAGGATAATGCATGATAATGCATGATAATGCAGGATAATGCATGATAATGCAGGATAATGCAGGATAATGCATGATAATGCAGGATAATGCAGGATAATGCATGATAATGCATGATAATGCATGATAATGCATGATAATGCATGATAATGCATGAAAATGCAGGATAATGCATGATCATGCAGGATAATGCATGATCATGCATGATAATGCATGATCATGCATGAAAATGCAGGATAATGCATGATAATGCAGGATAATGCAGGATAATGCATGATAATGCAGGATAATGCAGGATAATGCAGGATAATGCATGATAATGCATGATAATGCAGGATAATGCAGGATAATGCATGATAATGCAGGATAATGCAGGATAATGCATGATAATGCATGATAATGCAGGATAATGCAGGATAATGCATGATAATGCAGGATAATGCAGGATAATGCAGGATAATGCAGGATAATGCAGGATAATGCAGGATAATGCAGGATAATGCAGGATAATGCAGGATAATGCAGGATAATGCATGATAATGCATGATAATGCAGGATAATGCAGGATAATGCATGATAATGCAGGATAATGCATGATAATGCAGGATAATGCAGGATAATGCATGATAATGCATGATAATGCATGATAATGCAGGATAATGCATGATAATGCAGGATAATGCATGATAATGCAGGATAATGCAGGATAATGCATGATAACGCATGATAATGCATGATAATGCATGATAATGCAGGATAATGCAGGATAATGCAGGATAATGCATGATAATGCATGATAATGCATGATAATGCAGGATAATGCAGGATAATGCAGGATAATGCAGGATAATGCATGATAATGCATGATAATGCATGATAATGCAGGATAATGCATGGCCCCACGATGCCAGGATGTGTCCCCAAGGTGAAAATACATGTGTGCTCAGCCCAGCAGTCCCGCATGGAGCATGTTTGATCCTCGTGGAGCACCATAGATGACAGTATGTTCCATGTTTGATCCTCGTGGAGCACCATAGATGACAGTATGTTCCCTGTTTGAGCCTCGTGGAGCACCATAGATGACAGTATGTTCCATGTTTGAGCCTCGTGGAGCACCATAGATGACAGTATGTTCCATGTTTGAGCCTCGTGGAGCACCATAGATGACAGTATGTTCCATGTTTGAGCCTCGTGGAGCACCATAGATGACAGTATGTTCCATGTTTGAGCCTCGTGGAGCACCATAGATGACAGTATGTTCCATGTTTGAGCCTCGTGGAGCACCATAGATGACAGTATGTTCCATGTTTGAGCCTCGTGGAGCACCATAGATGACAGTATGTTCCATGTTTGAGTCTCGTGGAGCACCATAGATGACAGTATGTTCCATGTTTGATCCTCGTGGAGCACCATAGATGACAGTATGTTCCATGTTTGAGCCTCGTGGAGCACCATAGATGACAGTATGTTCCATGTTTGAGTCTCGTGGAGCACCATAGATGACAGTATGTTCCATGTTTGAGTCTCGTGGAGCACCATAGATGACAGTATGTTCCATGTTTGAGTCTCGTGGAGCACCATAGATGACAGTATGTTCCATGTTTGATCCTCGTGGAGCACCAAAGATGACAGTATGTTCCATGTTTGAGCCTCGTGGAGCACCATAGATGACAGTATGTTCCATGTTTGAGCCTCGTGGAGCACCATAGATGACAGTATGTTCCATGTTTGAGTCTCGTGGAGCACCATAGATGACAGTATGTTCCATGTTTGAGTCTCGTGGAGCACCATAGATGACAGTATGTTCCATGTTTGAGCCTCGTGGAGCACCATAGATGACAGTATGTTCCATGTTTGATCCTCGTGGAGCACCATAGATGACAGTATGTTCCATGTTTGATCCTCGTGGAGCACCATAGATGACAGTATGTTCCATGTTTGAGCCTCGTGGAGCACCATAGATGACAGTATGTTCCATGTTTGAGTCTCGTGGAGCACCATAGATGACAGTATGTTCCATGTTTGATCCTCGTGGAGCACCATAGATGACAGTATGTTCCATGTTTGATCCTCGTGGAGCACCATAGATGACAGTATGTTCCATGTTTGAGCCTCGTGGAGCACCATAGATGACAGTATGTTCCATGTTTGAGTCTCGTGGAGCACCATAGATGACAGTATGTTCCATGTTTGAGCCTCGTGGAGCACCATAGATGACAGTATGTTCCATGTTTGAGTCTCGTGGAGCACCATAGATGACAGTATGTTCCATGTTTGAGTCTCGTGGAGCACCATAGATGACAGTATGTTCCATGTTTGAGTCTCGTGGAGCACCATAGATGACAGTATGTTCCATGTTTGAGCCTCGTGGAGCACCATAGATGACAGTATGTTCCATGTTTGATCCTCGTGGAGCACCATAGATGACAGTATGTTCCATGTTTGATCCTCGTGGAGCACCATAGATGACAGTATGTTCCATGTTTGAGCCTCGTGGAGCACCATAGATGACAGTATGTTCCATGTTTGAGTCTCGTGGAGCACCATAGATGACAGTATGTTCCATGTTTGATCCTCGTGGAGCACCATAGATGACAGTATGTTCCATGTTTGATCCTCGTGGAGCACCATAGATGACAGTATGTTCCATGTTTGATCCTCGTGGAGCACCATAGATGACAGTATGTTCCATGTTTGATCCTCGTGGAGCACCATAGATGACAGTATGTTCCATGTTTGATCCTCGTGGAGCACCATAGATGACAGTATGTTCCATGTTTGATCCTCGTGGAGCACCATAGATGACAGTATGTTCCATGTTTGATCCTCGTGGAGCACCATAGATGACAGTATGTTCCATGTTTGAGTCTCGTGGAGCACCATAGATGACAGTATGTTCCATGTTTGAGTCTCGTGGAGCACCATAGATGACAGTATGTTCCATGTTTGATCCTCGTGGAGCACCAAAGATGACAGTATGTTCCATGTTTGAGCCTCGTGGAGCACCATAGATGACAGTATGTTCCATGTTTGAGTCTCGTGGAGCACCATAGATGACAGTATGTTCCATGTTTGAGTCTCGTGGAGCACCATAGATGACAGTATGTTCCATGTTTGAGTCTCGTGGAGCACCATAGATGACAGTATGTTCCATGTTTGAGTCTCGTGGAGCACCATAGATGACAGTATGTTCCATGTTTGAGCCTCGTGGAGCACCATAGATGACAGTATGTTCCATGTTTGATCCTCGTGGAGC
This sequence comes from Nerophis ophidion, assembly GCF_033978795.1. Taxonomy (NCBI): domain Eukaryota; kingdom Metazoa; phylum Chordata; class Actinopteri; order Syngnathiformes; family Syngnathidae; genus Nerophis; species Nerophis ophidion. The sequence goes on along the minus strand of NC_084617.1, from coordinate 78,651,099 downwards.
ACCATAGATGACAGTATGTTCCATGTTTGATCCTCGTGGAGCACCATAGATGACAGTATGTTCCATGTTTGATCCTCGTGGAGCACCATAGATGACAGTATGTTCCATGTTTGAGTCTCGTGGAGCACCATAGATGACAGTATGTTCCATGTTTGATCCTCGTGGAGCACCAAAGATGACAGTATGTTCCATGTTTGAGCCTCGTGGAGCACCATAGATGACAGTATGTTCCATGTTTGATCCTCGTGGAGCACCATAGATGACAGTATGTTCCATGTTTGAGCCTCGTGGAGCACCATAGATGACAGTATGTTCCATGTTTGATCCTCGTGGAGCACCATAGATGACAGTATGTTCCATGTTTGAGCCTCGTGGAGCACCATAGATGACAGTATGTTCCATGTTTGAGTCTCGTGGAGCACCATAGATGACAGTATGTTCCATGTTTGAGTCTCGTGGAGCACCATAGATGACAGTATGTTCCATGTTTGAGTCTCGTGGAGCACCATAGATGACAGTATGTTCCATGTTTGAGTCTCGTGGAGCACCATAGATGACAGTATGTTCCATGTTTGAGCCTCGTGGAGCACCATAGATGACAGTATGTTCCATGTTTGAGTCTCGTGGAGCACCATAGATGACAGTATGTTCCATGTTTGAGTCTCGTGGAGCACCATAGATGACAGTATGTTCCATGTTTGAGCCTCGTGGAGCACCATAGATGACAGTATGTTCCATGTTTGATCCTCGTGGAGCACCATAGATGACAGTATGTTCCATGTTTGATCCTCGTGGAGCACCATAGATGACAGTATGTT
>NC_084617.1:78535281-78645281 GCF_033978795.1 Nerophis ophidion | reverse complement strand
CTAAAAGAGCTTATATTTGCAAAAAATAACACATATTCTAAGTGTGAAGATGAAATATCTTGTCTTTGCAGTCTATTCAATTGAATATAAGTTGAAAAGGATTTGTTGTATTCTCTTTTTATTGAGCTTTTCCACAAGGTGACAACTTGACTGCTTTTGTACTTTTGTAGAAGACCAACCAGATTCTGACTAGTTTGGGCAGTTAGAAGTGGATCCACAGTCATCCTTCTGCCAAACAATACCTCAATACTAACGAGGGGGAATGAGGTTTCAACGAGTGTGGTTGGCATCGACAGTGGCACAGCTTCTTTGACTTAGACTGAGACTAACTTTGTGTGGTTGGCATCGACAGTGGCACAGCTTCTTAGACTGAGACTAACTTTGTGTGGTTGGCATCGACAGCGGCACAGCTTCTTTGACTTAGACTGAGACTAACTTTGTGTGGTTGGCATCGACAGTGGCACAGCTTCTTTGACTGAGACTAACTTTGTGTGGTTGGCATCGACAGTGGCACAGCTTCTTTGACTTAGACTGAGACTAACTTTGTGTGGTTGGCATCGACAGTGGCACAGCTTCTTTGACTTACACTGAGACTAACTTTGTGTGGTTGGCATCGACAGTGGCACAGCTTCTTTGACTTAGACTGAGACTAACTTTGTGTGGTTGGCATCGACAGTGGCACAGCTTCTTTGACTTAGACTGAGACTAACTTTGTGTGGTTGGCATCAACAGTGGCACAGCTTCTTTGACTTAGACTGAGACTAACTTTGTGTGGTTGGCATCGACAGTGGCACAGCTTCTTTGACTTACACTGAGACTAACTTTGTGTGGTTGGCATCGACAGTGGCACAGCTTCTTTGACTTAGACTGAGACTAACTTTGTGTGGTTGGCATCGACAATGGCACAGTTTCTTAGACTTAGACTGAGACTAACTTTGTGTGGTTGGCATCGACAGTGGCACAGCTTCTTAGACTGAGACTAACTTTGTGTGGTTGGCATCGACAGTGGCACAGCTTCTTAGACTTAGACTGAGACTAACTTTGTGTGGTTGGCATCGACAGTGGCACAGCTTCTTTGACTTAGACTGAGACTAACTTTGTGTGGTTGGCATCGACAGTGGCACAGCTTCTTTGACTTACACTGAGACTAACTTTGTGTGGGTAGCATCGACAGCGGCACAGCTTCTTTGACTTAGACTGAGACTAACTTTGTGTGGTTGGCATCGACAGTGGCACAGCTTCTTAGACTTAGACTGAGACTAACTTTGTGTGGTTGGCATCGACAGCGGCACAGCTTCTTTGACTTAGACTGAGACTAACTTTGTGTGGTTGGCATCGACAGTGGCACAGCTTCTTTGACTTACACTGAGACTAACTTTGTGTGGTTGGCATCGACAGTGGCACAGCTTCTTTGACTTAGACTGAGACTAACTTTGTGTGGTTGGCATCGACAGTGGCACAGCTTCTTTGACTGAGACTAACTTTGTGTGGTTGGCATCGACAGTGGCACAGCTTCTTTGACTTAGACTGAGACTAACTTTGTGTGGTTGGCATCGACAGTGGCACAGCTTCTTTGACTTGGACTGAGACTAACTTTGTGTGGTTGGCATCGACAGTGGCACAGCTTCTTTGACTTAGACTGAGACTAACTTTGTGTGGTTGGCATCGACAGTGGCACAGCTTCTTTGACTTAGACTGAGACTAACTTTGTGTGGTTGGCATCGACAGTGGCACAGCTTCTTTGACTTAGACTGAGACTAACTTTAATCATCCACAAAGGAAATTGTTCCACACAGAATCTCACTTACAATGATGGGAAGTGTAAGGATGGAAAGGACAGTGCAGGTATGAATGGACTAAATAAAATACAACATATATATGTAATATTTACATAATATATGTACAGTATATTATATATGCTGATATATTATATTATATTATGTCTAGAGACATAATATAATAAGTAAATCCAGCAGAAAATAGAAAATAGACATTAAAAACAAATGAGAGGTGTCAGCTAATAGACAGATATTCTATTGCTGTATGGCCAGTGTTTTATACAGGTAATAGACTGATATCATCAGGTAATAGACAGATATCATCTATTGCTGTATGGCCAGTGTTTTATACAGGTAATAGACTGATATCATCAGGTAATAGACAGATATCATCTATTGCTGTATGGCCAGTGTTTTATACAGGTAATAGACTGATATCATCAGGTAATAGACAGATATCATCTATTGCTGTATGGCCAGTGATGATACAGCTGCATGGAGTGTGGAATGAAGGAGTTCTTGAAGGAAGCTGAAGGAGCCTGTTGGAGTATGAACCCCTCTGTCCCTCAATTGTCTGCTGGACTGGATTGTCCATGATGGCCAGCACTTTGTCCACTGTCCTCCTGTCCCTCACTGACACAAAGACTTGACTTTGTCCTCCTGTCCCTCACTGACACAAATGCTTCCAACTGCTTGCCAATAGTTTGGCCGGCTTTCCAGATCAGTTTGTCAATCCAGTTTGAGTCCCTTTTGCTGGTGCTGCTGCCCCAACAAAGCACGGCAAAGTGCAGGGCACTGACCACAACAGACTGATAAGAGATCTCCAACAGCTTGCTGCACACATTAAAGGACCTAAGCTTCCTCATGAAAACGAGTCTGCTCATGACTTTCTTGTAAACAGCTTTGCAGTTTTCCTTCCAGTCCAGTCTGCTGTTGAAGTGGACTCCCAGGTACTTGTACTGCCCGACTACTGACACCTCCCGGCCCTGGATCTTGATGGGCTCCACCGGGGTCATTCTCTTCTTGAAGTCAATGACCGGCTCCTTGGTCTTGTCCAAATTAAGGACCAGATGGTTCGCCTGAGACCACTCCACCAAGTCAGCGGTCAGTGTCCTGTACTCCACTTCCTGTCCCTCTCTGATACACCCGACCGCAGCAGAGTCATCAGAGTATTTCTGCAGGTGGCAGGACCTGGAACTTGACTGGAAGTCCGAGGTGTACAGGGTGAACAGGAAAGGAGACAGGATGATCCCCTGTGGAGAAACTACATCACTGAGCACAGTACCCGACAGGGAGCTCCCCAGTCGCACAAACTGGGGCCTGGCAGACAAGTAATCAGTGATCCAGGAGACAACTGATAAACTGACACCCATCCTGAGAAACTTGTCACTCATCAGAATTGGCTGAATGGTGTTAAAGGCACTGAAGAAATCAAAGAACAAGATCCTCACGGGGCCCTTCCCACCATCCAGGTGTGATGAGCATGATGCAGCAGGTAGATAACAGCATCATCCAGTCCTACAGGTGAGAGTGAGCAGGATGCAGCAGGTAGATAACAGCATCATCCACTCCTACAGGTGAGAGTGAGCAGGATGCAGCAGGTAGATAACAGCATCATCCACTCCTACAGGTGAGAGTGAGCAGGATGCAGCAGGTAGATAACAGCATCATCCACTCCTACAGGTGAGAGTGAGCAGGATGCAGCAGGTAGATAACAGCATCATCCACTCCTACAGGTGAGAGTGAGCAGGATGCAGCCGGTAGATAACAGCATCATCCACTCCTACAGGTGAGAGTGAGCAGGATGCAGCAGGTAGATAACAGCATCATCCACTCCTACAGGTGAGAGTGAGCAGGATGCAGCAGGTAGATAACAGCATCATCCACTCCTACAGGTGAGAGTGAGCAGGATGCAGCAGGTAGATAACAGCATCATCCACTCCTACAGGTGAGAGTGAGCAGGATGCAGCAGGTAGATAACAGCATCATCCACTCCTACAGGTGAGAGTGAGCAGGATGGAGCAGGTAGATAACAGCATCATCCACTCCTACAGGTGAGAGTGAGCAGGATGCAGCAGGTAGATAACAGCATCATCCACTCCTACAGGTGAGAGTGAGCAGGATGCAGCCGGTAGATAACAGCATCATCCACTCCTACAGGTGAGAGTGAGCAGGATGCAGCAGGTAGATAACAGCATCATCCACTCCTACAGGTGAGAGTGAGCAGGATGCAGCAGGTAGATAACAGCATCATCCACTCCTACAGGTGAGAGTGAGCAGGATGCAGCAGGTAGATAACAGCATCATCCACTCCTACAGGTGAGAGTGAGCAGGATGCAGCAGGTAGATAACAGCATCATCCACTCCTACAGGTGAGAGTGAGCAGGATGCAGCAGGTAGATAACAGCATCATCCACTCCTACAGGTGAGAGTGAGCAGGATGCAGCAGGTAGATAACAGCATCATCCACTCCTACAGGTGAGAGTGAGCAGGATGCAGCAGGTAGATAACAGCATCATCCACTCCTACAGGTGAGAGTGAGCAGGATGCAGCCGGTAGATAACAGCATCATCCACTCCTACAGGTGAGAGTGAGCAGGATGCAGCAGGTAGATAACAGCATCATCCACTCCTACAGGTGAGAGTGAGCAGGATGCAGCAGGTAGATAACAGCATCATCCACTCCTACAGGTGAGAGTGAGCAGGATGGAGCAGGTAGATAACAGCATCATCCACTCCTACAGGTGAGAGTGAGCAGGATGCAGCAGGTAGATAACAGCATCATCCACTCCTACAGGTGAGAGTGAGCAGGATGCAGCCGGTAGATAACAGCATCATCCACTCCTACAGGTGAGAGTGAGCAGGATGCAGCAGGTAGATAACAGCATCATCCACTCCTACAGGTGAGAGTGAGCAGGATGCAGCAGGTAGATAACAGCATCATCCACTCCTACAGGTGAGAGTGAGCAGGATGCAGCAGGTAGATAACAGCATCATCCACTCCTACAGGTGAGAGTGAGCAGGATGCAGCAGGTAGATAACAGCATCATCCACTCCTACAGGTGAGAGTGAGCAGGATGCAGCAGGTAGATAACAGCATCATCCCCCCCTACAGGTGAGAGTGAGCAGGATGCAGCAGGTAGATAACAGCATCATCCACTCCTACAGGTGAGAGTGAGCAGGATGCAGCAGGTAGATAACAGCATCATCCACTCCTACAGGTGAGAGTGAGCAGGATGCAGCAGGTAGATAACAGCATCATCCCCCCCTACAGGTGCTGATATGCAAACTATAGAGGGTCCAGGGAAGGAGCCACCAGGGGTCTCACCTGATCCAGCACAAGTCTCTGGAGGACCTTCATGACATGAGACGTCAGGGCAACAGGTCTGAAGTCATTGAAGCCGGATGGGCTGGGCTTCTTTGGCACCGGCACCATGCAGGATGTGTTCTATAGTGCTGCTATCCTTTCTAACTTCAGACTCAGGTTGAAGGTGAAGTGCAGGATCTCAGGTAGCTGAGCAGCACAAGTCTTCAGGACCCAGGGTTGACTCGGTCAGTGCCTGCTGACTTGGCTGGGCTGACTCTCTCCAGTTGTGGTCTCACATGTTGTCAGACACACCGGGCTGGCTTTCTCAGTGGGGGTGGAAGTGGGGGGGGGGGGGGGGATAAGAAACAGCGGTGGCAGGTAACAGAGAAGGAGTTTGTGTATTGATGTTCAGGGGAGGTGTGAGGACAGGAGTAGTGGGGGGGGGGGGGGGGGGGCAGTGAGGGGCGGGTGCATTGCTAAATCTATTGAAAAAGAAATGCAGCTCATTGGCTGTATCCACAACCCCATCCAGCAGTTTGGCTTCCATGTTGAAGCCTGTGATGGTTTTCATGCCCTTCCACACCTCACAAGTGTTGTTTCATGCCCTTCCACACCTCACAAGTGTTGTTTCATGCCCTTCCACACCTCACAAGTGTTGTTTCATGCCCTTCCACACCTCACAAGTGTTGTTTCATGCCCTTCCACACCTCACAAGTGTTGTTTCATGCCCTTCCACACCTCACAAGTGTTGTTTCATGCCCTTCCACACCTCACAAGTGTTGTTTCATGCCCTTCCACACCTCACAAGTGTTGTTTCATGCCCTTCCACACCTCACAAGTGTTGTTCTGTTGGACTTTAGCCTCTAGCTTCCTTCTGTTGGCATCTGTTCCTTCTTGCAGCTGAACTTTAAGCTGCCACGGTATCCTCCTCTACTCGTCCCGGTCACCAGCTAGCTTCTTTTTATTAAGCCGCACCTTTAGCTGGCTGGTGATCCAGGGCTTGTTATTTGGGGAACAATGGACATCTTTTGCAGAGATGATGGAGTCCTCACAGAAATTAATGCAGTCTTTGATGTTATCAATATCTGTCCAGTGAGGCTTACAGAGCACGTCTCAGTCTGTGGTCTCAAAACGGTCCTGCAAGGCGAGGCGTGCTTCCTGGTTCCGCCTCTGCACTGATTTTGTTGAGACGGGCTGCCTCCTTCCAGCAGGAACATATTGAGGTGTTAAAAGCACCAGATTGTGATCAGACAGAGCAGTGTACGCATCTTTTCAATTAGCATACAGTAGGTCTAGAGTTTTATTGTCCCATGTTGCACGGTGCACATATTGATGGAAAGAGGGTAAAATTAAGTCCACAGAAACATGATTAGCGAAATGAGAATGAGGGTGTCGGGATGTTTGGTCTGTTGCTTAGCAACAGCGGCATGAATGGTGTTGCAAGCAGCAGCCTCGACTGCAGAAGGAGAGCCGTACACGCCGATGAAGATCACAGAAGTAAAGTCCCTTGGCAAATAAAATGGTGGAATTCCAACAGCCAGAAGTTCAATGTCCGGCATACAAAGGCACTCTTTTACAGTAATATGTCCAGGATTATCTGTGTTGGCCCTGCGATGAGGTGGCGACTTGTCCAGGGTGTACCCCGCCTTCCGCCCGATTGTAGCTGAGATAGGCGCCAGCGCCCCCCGTGACCCCAAGAGGGAATAAGCGGTAGAAAATGGATGGATGGATGTCCAGGATTACACCACCTCTCCTTCACCAAGATGGCAATCCCACCGCCTTTTTTCTTACCGCTCAGGAGTGTGTTTCTATCCGCCCGTGAGGTTTTGAAGCCGAGTAGAGACGCTGAGGTCCGGGAAGTGATTGAATTGATGAAGGTGGACCCCGACTTAAACAAGTTGAAAAACTTATTGGGGTGTTACCATTTAGTGGTCAATTGTGGGGAATATGTACTGTACTGTGCAATCTACTAATAAAAGTTTCAATCAATCAATCAATCAAGTCGGCGTGTATCCAAGTCTCCGTAAAGCACGTGACGCTGCACACGCCGTACTCCTTTGGAGTTGGGACCAGCCCCAACAATTCTTCCATTTCATTCGCCAAAGACCGCACGTTCCCCATGAGGACAGAGGGAATGGCAGGCTTACATTTCCTTCTCCGCTCCCTCATCTTTATGCCGGCATGGCGTCCCCTGCGCCTTTTCCGTAGTTCCACTGGAAGGTCAGGCCGCGATCCCCATGGCGCCGGCAAGGAGGGCACTAACTGCTCCTCGCCTGTAAAATGGCCCGAAAAGAAAAAGAAAAAGAACGAAAACACACAAAAGCGCCCAAGAACCATAATTAGTGCTTTATGGAAAAGATAAGTGGTTAAAAAAACAATCAAAGTTGAGAATAATACCAAAAATCAAGTCAAATGAAGGAATTGAAATGATCTACTGTGATGGGCTGCCACTCTTTCAGGAAGAGAAATGACACTTCAATGGCTCTCCTTGCCATTGACAGCGGGAGAACTGCTTTGCAGCTCAACAGTTCTTTTTCTCACTACCAGACGGAGAAACCATCCTTGCCCAGGAACTCCCTCCTTATTTTGATTGATTGAAACTTTTATTAGTAGATTGCACAGTACAGTACATATTCCCTACAATGGAGCACTAAATAGTAACACCCCAATAAGTTTTTCAACTTATTTAAGTCGGGGTCCACGTTCATCAATCCTAGTATTTGACTATGAATACGTTGGGTTTTGGCACCCGCCGCTAGACCAGGTCTGACCAGTCTAAGTCTATGAGTGTGAACTGATGAAGTCCACTTGGATGAGAGGCGAAACGTCTTTGAAGACAAACCAAACAGTCCAGTTGCGATCGATTAAATGCTCTGAAGTCCATACTGGAACACTCAGAACTCGGCTGTGACATCATTCCCAGCCCCGACTTCCAACTTTCGAGGTTAATGGAACACACCACCATGAGGGGAGGGGTGTGGAGGCTTTAATCTGCATCTAATAACTCCGCCTCTCAAAACACCTTACCTTCACAGGCAGACAAAAAGTGGCTTGAAGAAGCTCTGGAAAACATTATTTATGCAACATTTTGTTACAAGTTATGTAGACCACAAGGGAGTCCGGTCGGGTTTATACCGCCATGGGTAAGATGTGCCCTTGTGCTACCTGCCGCATTTGGGCAGATGGGGCTGGTAAACCTGGTAAGGCAGTCCATCTAGGAGAAGGAAATCTGCAATTTCAAAACCACTGCTGTCTTGCGATCAACCCACTGGAGGGTAAGGCTAACGGAGTAAACCCCAACAGAAAATCAGGATCTGGAGACCCGAATGCGGTTTGACGTTATAGCGTCATACTGGCAACTTGGCTGCTGCCAATCTGTATCCACACTCGTCGCTCCCTCGGACCCACCAGCCACGTGGAGAGGGGCGCTTGCTGCCTGGACAACAGCTTGCCCTGCATAGTTCCATGCCCAGGCCATGTAGATCCACCGGAGAGGGCTCTGAGTCTTGTTCACGAGTGAGGGAAGAGTCTATGGTGAGATCGACAGGCGGATCGGTGCGGCGTCTTCAATAATGCTGACGCTGTATCTACCCGTTGTGGTGAAGAAGGAGCTGAGCCGGAAGGCAAAGCTCTCAATTTACCGGTCGCTCTACGTTCCCATCCTCACCTATGGTCATGAGCTTTGGGTCATGACCGAATGGACAAGATCACGGGTACAAGCGGCCCGAATGAGTTTCCTCCGCCGGGTGGCGGGTCTCTCCCTTAGCGATAGGGTGAGAAGCTCTGCCATCCTGGAGGAACTCAAAGTAAAGCTGCTGCTCCTCCACATGGAGAGGAGCCAGATGAGGTGGTTCAGGCATCTGGTCTGGGGGTGTTTCGGGCACATTCGACCGGTAGGAGGCCACGGGGAAGACCCAGGACACGTTGGGAAGACTATGTCTCCCGGCTGGCCTGGGAACGCCACGGGATCCTCCAGGAGGAGCTGGACCAAGTGGCTGGGGAGAGGGAAGTCTGGGCTTTCCTGCTTAAGCTGCTGCCCCCGCGACCCGACCTCTGATAAGCGGAAGAAGATGGATGGAGTCCAGCCAATGAAAGACGGAGGCAAAAAGTAAAGTGTTGTGTTTTATATATTTGTTGAGCGTATTTCCAGGGGTTGAAGTGGGACTACTTTAGATGTTAGTTTCCACTCTGCTGGACTACTTTAGATGTTAGTTTACACTCTGCTGGACTACTCCAGATGTTAGTTTCCACTCTGCTGGACTACTTTAGATGTTAGTTTCCACTCTGCTGGACTACTTTAGATGTTAGTTTCCACTCTGCTGGACTACTTTAGATGTTAGTTTCCACTCTGCTGGACTACTCCAGATGTTAGTTTCCACTCTGCTGGACTACTCCAGATGTTAGTTTCCACTCTGCTGGACTACTCCAGATGTTAGTTTCCACTCTGCTGGACTACTCCAGATGTTAGTTTACACTCTGCTGGACTACTCCAGATGTTAGTTTACACTCTGCTGGACTACTCCAGATGTTAGTTTACACTCTGCTGGACTACTCCAGATGTTAGTTTACACTCTGCTGGACTACTTTAGATGTTAGTTTCCACTCTGCTGGACTACTCCAGATGTTAGTTTACACTCTGCTGGACTACTCCAGATGTTAGTTTACACTCTGCTGGACTACTCCAGATGTTAGTTTCCACTCTGCTGGACTACTCCAGATGTTAGTTTACACTCTGCTGGACTACTTTAGATGTTAGTTTACACTCTGCTGGACTACTCCAGATGTTAGTTTCCACTCTGCTGGACTACTCCAGATGTTAGTTTACACTCTGCTGGACTACTCCAGATGTTAGTTTACACTCTGCTGGACTACTCCAGATGTTAGTTTTCACTCTGCTGGACTACTTTAGATGTTAGTTTACACTCTGCTGGACTACTCCAGATGTTAGTTTACACTCTGCTGGACTACTCCAGATGTTAGTTTACACTCTGCTGGACTACTCCAGATGTTAGTTTACACTCTGCTGGACTACTTTAGATGTTAGTTTCCACTCTGCTGGACTACTCCAGATGTTAGTTTCCACTCTGCTGGACTACTCCAGATGTTAGTTTCCACTCTGCTGGACTACTCCAGATGTTAGTTTACACTCTGCTGGACTACTCCAGATGTTAGTTTACACTCTGCTGGACTACTTTAGATGTTAGTTTCCACTCTGCTGGACTACTTTAGATGTTAGTTTACACTCTGCTGGACTACTTTAGATGTTAGTTTCCACTCTGCTGGACTACTCCAGATGTTAGTTTCCACTCTGCTGGACTACTCCAGATGTTAGTTTCCACTCTGCTGGACTACTCCAGATGTTAGTTTCCACTCTGCTGGACTACTCCAGATGTTAGTTTCCACTCTGCTGGACTACTCCAGATGTTAGTTTCCACTCTGCTGGACTACTCCAGATGTTAGTTTCCACTCTGCTGGACTACTCCAGATGTTAGTTTCCACTCTGCTGGACTACTCCAGATGTTAGTTTCCACTCTGCTGGACTACTCCAGATGTTAGTTTCCACTCTGCTGGACTACTCCAGATGTTAGTTTACACTCTGCTGGACTACTCCAGATGTTAGTTTACACTCTGCTGGACTACTCCAGATGTTAGTTTCCACTCTGCTGGACTACTCCAGATGTTAGTTTCCACTCTGCTGGACTACTCCAGATGTTAGTTTACACTCTGCTGACTCTCACCAGCCGTCTTCTTATCATCTTCCTGTCCAAACTATTTGTGCTGAGCTGCACATAACACACTTCAGTCCCCACGTCTTTTGCTCAAGTCAATCTAAAGGTCACGCTAAAATAGTTCTTTGTCTGCTATGAAGAGCTTATCTCTACCCTTTTCCTCTACAACTTGTTTCATGATTATATATTTGTGTTACAAAGAGTTCTTTCGACAAATTGCAAGTCTTTAGAATCTCCGATGTCTGGTACGGCGGCATGATACGTGAAAATGAATAGTGGCGGGCATAATGAATAGTGGCAGGCATAATGAATAGTGGCGGGCATAATGAATAGTGGCGGGCATAATGAATAGTGGCGGGCATAATGAATAGTGGCGGGCATAATGAATAGTGGCGGGCATAATGAATAGTGGCGGGCATAATGAATAGTGGCGGGCATAATGCAAAGCTTCTATTGTGGATATATGATCATTCTCGGGTGTTGCTGACGTTTAGCAGTTGTGACTCATGCATTGAAGTGAGAAGACTTTGTCATGGACAGCTTTGCAGCTTCCACAGCGCCACTTAAACACAGCGCTCAGACAATATTAGCTCTGAAAGCACGACAATCTCTTGGCAAAGTCAAACCAACAAACACAAACATGGACACCGTGACGTGTATTTACAACCTGGGGGAAAGTCTCAATGATAAACACAGCTGTGAAATTCTATGTGGAGGTCAAGCTCAGAAAAGTATTTATTGCAACTTAATCTGTGTATGACCTTCCCATTAGTGTAAATATTGTCTTACGCAAGATACGTCTCCCTTGGAATACAAACATGCTCATTTATGTCAGTGGAAAGCTGGCTTATCTTCATGTGAACACAAACAGGTGGAGTGTGCCGAGCACAGGTGGGCTCTCATGTCCCACCAAACAAACCTTTATACCTTCTTCAAATATTATTAACATTATTATTGTTCTACAAATGCCAGAAGCAGTGAATGTGTCACGTTGTGTAAATGGTAAATAAAAATAGAATACAACGATTTGTATGATTGAATAGACTGCAAAGACAAGATATTTCACCTTCACACGGGAAAACTTTGTTGTATTTGGCAAATATTAGCTCATTTGGAATTTGATGCCTGCAACATGTTTCAAAAAAGCTGGCACAAGTGGCAAACAAGACTGAGAAAGTTGAGGGATGCTCATCAAATACTTATTTGGAACATCCCACAGGTGAACAGGCTAATTGGGAACAGGTGGGTGCCATGATTGGCTATAAAATCAGCTTCCATGAAATGCTCACTCATTCACAAACAAGGACGGGGCAAAGGTCACCACTTTGTCAACAAATGCCTGAGCAAATTGTTGAAGAACAACATTTCTCAAGCAGCAGTTGCAAGGAATTTAGGGATGTCACCATCTACACTCTGTAATATCATCAAAAGGTTCGGAGAATGTGGAGAAATCACTGCATGTAACATTGAACGCCCCTCAGGCGGGACTGCATCAAAAAGCAACGTCAGTGTGTAAAGGATATCACCACATTGGCTCAGGAACACTTCATAATACCACTGTCAGTAACTACAGTTGGTTGCTACATCTGTAAGTGCAAGTTAAAACTCTACTATGCAAAGCCAAAGCCATTTATCAACAACACCCAGGGTCCCCGTCGGCTTTGTAGGGCCCGAGCTCGTCTAAAATGGACTGATGCAAAGTGGAAAAGTGTTCTGTGGTCTGACGAGTCCACATTTCAAATAGTTTTTGGAAACTGTGGACTTTGTGTCCTCCAGACCCAAGAGGAAAAGAACCATCCGGACTGTTCTAGGGTGAAAGTGTTGTAGTCAGCATGTGTGATGGTATGGGGGTGTATTAGTGATTGTTGTAGGGTGAAAGTGTTCTAGGCAGCATGTGTGATGGTATGGGGGTGTATTAGTGATTGTTGTAGGGTGAAAGTGTTCTAGGCAGCATGTGTGATGGTATGGGGGTGTATTAGTGATTGTTGTAGGGTGAAAGTGTTCTAGGCAGCATGTGTGATGGTATGGGGGTGTATTAGTGATTGTTGTAGGGTGAAAGTGTTCTAGGCAGCATGTGTGATGGTATGGGGGTGTATTAGTGATTGTTGTAGGGTGAAAGTGTTGTAGTCAGCATGTGTGATGGTATGGGGGTGTATTAGTGATTGTTGTAGGATGAAAGTGTGGTAGTCAGCATGTGTGATGGTATGGGGGTGTATTAGTGATTGTTGTAGGGTGAAAGTGTTGTAGTCAGCATGTGTGATGGTATGGGGGTGTATTAGTGATTGTTGTAGGGTGAAAGTGTTGTAGTCAGCATGTGTGATGGTATGGGGGTGTATTAGTGATTGTTGTAGGGTGAAAGTGTTCTAGGCAGCATGTGTGATGGTATGGGGGTGTATTAGTGATTGTTGTAGGGTGAAAGTGTTGTAGTCAGCATGTGTGATGGTATGGGGGTGTATTAGTGATTGTTGTAGGGTGAAAGTGTGGTAGTCAGCATGTGTGATGGTATGGGGGTGTATTAGTGATTGTTGTAGGGTGAAAGTGTTGTAGTCAGCATGTGTGATGGTATGGGGGTGTATTAGTGGTTGTTGTAGGGTGAAAGTGTTGTAGTCAGCATGTGTGATGGTATGGGGGTGTATTAGTGATTGTTGTAGGGTGAAAGTGTTGTAGTCAGCATGTGTGATGGTATGGGGGTGTATTAGTGATTGTTGTAGGGTGAAAGTGTTGTAGTCAGCATGTGTGATGGTATGGGGGTGTATTAGTGATTGTTGTAGGGTGAAAGTGTGGTAGTCAGCATGTGTGATGGTATGGGGGTGTATTAGTGATTGTTGTAGGGTGAAAGTGTGGTAGTCAGCATGTGTGATGGTATGGGGGTGTATTAGTGATTGTTGTAGGGTGAAAGTGTTGTAGTCAGCATGTGTGATGGTATGGGGGTGTATTAGTGATTGTTGTAGGGTGAAAGTGTTCTAGGCAGCATGTGTGATGGTATGGGGGTGTATTAGTGATTGTTGTAGGGTGAAAGTGTTGTAGTCAGCATGTGTGATGGTATGGGGGTGTATTAGTGATTGTTGTAGGGTGAAAGTGTGGTAGTCAGCATGTGTGATGGTATGGGGGTGTATTAGTGATTGTTGTAGGGTGAAAGTGTTGTAGTCAGCATGTGTGATGGTATGGGGGTGTATTAGTGATTGTTGTAGGGTGAAAGTGTGGTAGTCAGCATGTGTGATGGTATGGGGGTGTATTAGTGATTGTTGTAGGGTGAAAGTGTGGTAGTCAGCATGTGTGATGGTATGGGGGTGTATTAGTGATTGTTGTAGGGTGAAAGTGTGGTAGTCAGCATGTGTGATGGTATGGGGGTGTATTAGTGATTGTTGTAGGGTGAAAGTGTTGTAGTCAGCATGTGTGATGGTATGGGGGTGTATTAGTGATTGTTGTAGGGTGAAAGTGTTGTAGTCAGCATGTGTGATGGTATGGGGGTGTATTAGTGATTGTTGTAGGGTGAAAGTGTGGTAGTCAGCATGTGTGATGGTATGGGGGTGTATTAGTGATTGTTGTAGGGTGAAAGTGTGGTAGTCAACATGTGTGATGGTATGGGGGTGTATTAGTGGCCAAGGCATGGCTAACTTACACATCTGTGAAGGCACCATTAATGCTGAAAGGTACATACAGCTTTTGGAGCAACATATGTTGTTATCATGGACGCCCCTGCTTATTTCAGCAAGACAATGCCAAGCCAGGTGTTACAACAGCGTGGCTTCATAGTAAAAGAGTGTGGGTACTAGACTGGCCTGTCTGTAGTCCAGACCTGTCTCCCATTGAAAATGTGTGGTGCACCATAATCTAGAATAGAATAGAGTTTTATTGTCATTATTGCAATGAACAGGTTCAAAGAACAACGAAATTGGAGCAGCTCCTCCTAAGGTGCATATACAATATGGTAGTATAAATAGTAGAAAAAAAAAAAGAATCTAAAGTGCTTTGAGTCACAAGAGAAAAAGTGCTTCATAAATATAGTTTACTTCACTTCAATAGATTCACCTGGTCACAACTTTAGATACATCTGGACTTGTTCTGATGGACATAAAAATCTGCTCTTATTTATCCGACCACCAACTCCCCGTACACCTCGCTCCGACCACCAACTCCCCGTACACCTCGCTCCGACCACCAACTCCCCTTACACCTCGCTCCGACCACCAACTCCCCGTACACCTCGCTCCGACCACCAACTCCCCGTACACCTCGCTCCGACCACCAACTCCCCGTACACCTCGCTCCGACCACCAACTCCCCGTACACCTCGCTCCGACCACCAACTCCCCGTACACCTCGCTCCGACCACCAACTCCCCGTACACCTCGCTCCGACCACCAACTCCCCGTACACCTCGCTCCGACCACCAACTCCCCGTACACCTCGCTCCGACCACCAACTCCCCGTACACCTCGCTCCGACCACCAACTCCCCGTACACCTCGCTCCGACCACCAACTCCCCGTACACCTCGCTCCGACCACCAACTCCCCGTACACTTCGCTCCGACCACCAACTCCCCGTACACCTCGCTCCGACCACCAACTCCCCGTACACCTCGCTCCGACCACCAACTCCCCGTACACCTCGCTCCGACCACCAACTCCCCGTACACCTCGCTCCGACCACCAACTCCCCGTACACCTCGCTCCGACCACCAACTCCCCGTACACCTCGCTCCGACCACCAACTCCCCGTACACCTCGCTCCGACAACCAACTCCCCGTACACCTCGCTCCGACCACCAACTCCCCGTACACCTCGCTCCGACCACCAACTCCCCGTACACCTCGCTCCGACCACCAACTCCCCGTACACCTCGCTCCGACCACCAACTCCCCGTACACCTCGCTCCGACCACCAACTCCCCGTACACCTCGCTCCGACCACCAACTCCCCGTACACCTCGCTCCGACCACCAACTCCCCGTACACCTCGCTCCGACCACCAACTCCCCGTACACCTCGCTCCGACCACCAACTCCCCGTACACCTCGCTCCGACCACCAACTCCCCGTACACCTCGCTCCGACTACCAACTCCCCGTACAGACACATCCAACACTGCAGCAAAATGAATGAATCGTATGATTGGATTCTGTGGCGTTGTTTTCACTTCTAAGACAGAAAAGTCTAAATTCCTCATATGGGTCATACTTTTGTCCCCATACCAGTATTTTGGTACCGGTACCAAAATGTATTTCAACACTTTTTGCTACTTTTCTAAATAAAGGGGACCACAAAAAAATGACATTTTTGTCTTTAGTTTAGCAACAAATCTTAGTGTAGATGAAACATATGTTTATTATTGTCATTTAGTGCTTCAATAAAATGTTGAACATACTAGACAACTTGTCTTTTAGTAGCAAGTAAACAAACAAAGACTCCTAATTAGTCTGCAGTAACATATTGTGTCATTTATACACCTATTATTTTATACACATTATAAGGGACAAACTGTAAAAATTGATTATTAACTTAATTGTTCATTTACTGTTAATATCTGCTAATTTTCTCTTTTAACTTCTGTTCAAATGTAATAATCACTTATTCTTCTCTTCTTTGATACTTGACATTAGTTTTGGATGATACCACACATCTAGGTATGGATCATGTCGATACCAAGTAGTTCCAGGATCATACATTGGTCATATTCAAAGTCCTCATGTGTCCAGGGACATATTTACTGACTTTATAAACATAATATACATTTAAAAAAAACAAAAGAAGATGTTGTGATGCCAAAAATATGGATGTAATCATAGTAGTATCGACGAGATACGCTCCTATACTTGGTATCATTACAGTGGATGTCAGGTGTGGATCCACCCATGACATTTGTTTACATTGTGACTTATGGTGTGTAGTGGAGCATGTTTGGCTATTCCTTGTCCTGCAGTGATAATGATACTTGGAGACCAGGATTAGTGATTTGGAAGTAGACTGATTGATTGATTGATTGATTGATTGAAACTTGTATTAGTAGATTGCACAGTACAGTACATATTCCCTACAATTGAGCACTAAATGGTAACACCCCAATAAGTTTTTCAACTTCTTTAAGTCGGGGTCCAGATAAAAGACTGCAGACTGCAGACAAACTTTTTCTGCTAGCTAGCTTGCTAACCATGTGTTAAAGCATCTCTTCCTGAGGCTGTTTCAGTCTTACAACTTCACCTTTATCTGGACTTTTTACACCAAAATGTGTCTACACACTGTGTCTGCTTGGAAGTACTCTGTGTGTGTGCGCTGCCATACATGCTCCTCTGCTCCTAAAACTCAGCAAAGTCGGCAGAGGGGGGGGGGAGGGGGGCATGATGTACCCCCTGTCAACATGATGTACTGTACTCATGTTGACAGGGGGCACATCATGTACCCCCTGTCAACATCATGTACATGGGGTACATCATGTTGACAGGGGGTACATGATGTACAGTACATCATGTGGACAGGGGGTACATGATGTCCACATGATGTACAGTACATCATGTGGACATGGGGTACATGATGTCAACATGATGTACCCCCTGTCAACATCATGTACATGGGGTACATCATGTTGACAGGGGGTACATGATGTACAGTACATCATGTGGACAGGGGGTACATGATGTCCACATGATGTACAGTACATCATGTGGACATGGGGTACATGATGTCAACATGATGTACTGTACATCATGTTGACAGGGGGTACATGATGTACACATGATGTACTGTACATGATGTCCACATGATGTACAGTACATCATGTGGACATCATGTACCCCCTGTCCACATCATGTACTGTACATCATGTGGACAGGGGGTACATGATGTACACATGATGTACTGTACATGATGTCCACATGATGTACTGTACATCATGTGGACATCATGTACCCCCTGTCCACATCATGTACTGTACATCATGTGGACAGGGGGTACATGATGTACACATGATGTACTGTACATGATGTCCACATGATGTACTGTACATCATGTGGACATCATGTACCCCCTGTCAACATGATGTACCCCCTGTCCACATGATGTACAGTACATGATGTGGACAGGGGGTACATGATGTCCACATGATGTACTGTACATCATATGGACATCATGTACCCCCTGTCCACATGATGTACAGTACATGATGTACACATGATGTACTGTACATGATGTGGACAGGGGGTAGATGATGTGTACATGATGTACAGTACATGATGTGGACAGGGGGTAGATGATGTACAGTACATGATGTGGACAGGGGGTAGATGATGTGTACATGATGTACAGTACATGATGTGGACAGGGGGTAGATGATGTGTACATGATGTACAGTACATGATGTGGACAGGGGGTAGATGATGTGTACATGATGTACAGTACATGATGTGGACAGGGGGTAGATGATGTGTACATGATGTACAGTACATGATGTGGACAGGGGGTAGATGATGTACAGTACATGATGTGGACAGGGGGTAGATGATGTGTACATGATGTACAGTACATGATGTGGACAGGGGGTAGATGATGTGTACATGATGTACAGTACATGATGTGGACAGGGGGTAGATGATGTGTACATGATGTACAGTACATCATGTGGACAGGGGGTACATGATGTCCACATGATGTACAGTACATCATGTGGACATGGGGTACATGATGTCAACATGATGTACTGTACATCATGTTGACAGGGGGTACATGATGTACACATGATGTACTGTACATGATGTCCACATGATGTACAGTACATCATGTGGACATCATGTACCCCCTGTCCACATCATGTACTGTACATCATGTGGACAGGGGGTACATGATGTACACATGATGTACTGTACATGATGTCCACATGATGTACTGTACATCATGTGGACATCATGTACCCCCTGTCAACATGATGTACCCCCTGTCCACATGATGTACAGTACATGATGTGGACAGGGGGTACATGATGTCCACATGATGTACTGTACATCATATGGACATCATGTACCCCCTGTCCACATGATGTACAGTACATGATGTACACATGATGTACTGTACATGATGTGGACAGGGGGTAGATGATGTGTACATGATGTACAGTACATGATGTGGACAGGGGGTAGATGATGTACAGTACATGATGTGGACAGGGGGTAGATGATGTGTACATGATGTACAGTACATGATGTGGACAGGGGGTAGATGATGTGTACATGATGTACAGTACATGATGTGGACAGGGGGTAGATGATGTACAGTACATGATGTGGACAGGGGGTAGATGATGTACAGTACATGATGTGGACAGGGGGTAGATGATGTACAGTACATGATGTGTACATGATGTACAGTACATGATGTAGACAGGGGGGTAGATGATGTGTACATGATGTACAGTAGGTTGTCCCGGGTGTTGTGACGTCACGAGTGTTTGCTGGAAAGAAGAATGGCGTCAGGTTTGATTCCACATATTTCTTTGAGATCTGCTGACATCGCTGACTTGTTTCAGTAAAACTTGTCCAACTTTTGTCTGCGTCATCTTCCAACATGTCGGCTGTTCTGCTTCACATGTGCCAGCCTGGCTGTCTTCAGCGTCCTATCAGTCCCAGATCTTGTGTGCAAGGAAATACTCAAGGCAACTTGGACGCATGTGCAGAAGACCCCGCGTATATCTCATGAATAAAGTCACGTGTCCTGTTCAAAACATTATTACGCAATATGGCCGCCAATGCGCGCCTCTTCCAATCATCACTTTTCCCACCGGCGCGCTCTCACGTGCGTGTGCGTGCGCGCCTAAGGGTGTGTCTGTGTGCGTGTGCGTGTGTGTGCGCGCGTAAGGGTGTGTGAGTGTGCGTGTGTGTGTGCGTGTGTGTGTGCGTGCGTGTGTGTGCGTGTGCGTGTGTTCGTGCATTTGTGTCTGCGTGTGCGTGTGTGTGTGTGTGTGTGTGTGTGTGTGTGTGTGTGTGTGGGCGCGCTGGTGCCACGGAGGAATTGATGACGTAAGTGTTCCCAATCACATCGTCTGTGACTGCGAGGAAGGAGCTCGCTCGCTTTAAGGAAGATTTTAAGAAGATTTTAAGAAGATTTAAGGAAGATTTAAGGAAGATTTAAGGAAGATTTAAGGAAGATTTAAGGAAGATTCTTGTCTCCAACTCCTGCTGCTCCAAGTCTGGGTAAGAATGCACACAAAAGTCATTTCTTTCAACTTGCATTTGCTGCTCGTGCGTCAGTTGTAATATTTAATTGAAAGAAGGTGTTTTAGATTTATTTGTAAGAAGTTGTAATATTTATTTGAAAGTTTGTGCAGTCCTTTGAGACATTTGTGATTTAGGGCTATATAAATAAACATTGATTGATTGATTGAAAGGTGTTTTATATTTATTTTTAAGGAGTTGTGATATTAATTTGAAAGAAGGTGTAATATTTAATTGAAAGGTGTAGTATTTAATTGAAAGAAGGTGTAATATTTAATTGAAAGAAGGTGTAATATTTAATTGAAAGAAGGTGTAATATTTAATTGAAAGAAGGTGTAATATTTAATTGAAAGGTGTAATATTTAATTGAAAGAAGGTGTAGTATTTAATTGAAAGAAGGTGTAATATTTAATTGAAAGAAGGTGTAATATTTAATTGAAAGAAGGTGTAATATTTAATTGAAAGAAGGTGTAGTATTTATTTGAAAGAAGGTGTAATATTTAATTGAAAGAAGGTGTAGTATTTATTTGAAAGAAGGTGTAATATTTAATTGAAAGAAGGTGTAGTATTTAATTGAAAGAAGGTGTAATATTTAATTGAAAGAAGGTGTAGTATTTAATTGAAAGAAGGTGTAATATTTAATTGAAAGAAGGTGTAATATTTAATTGAAAGAAGGTGTAGTATTTAATTGAAAGAAGGTGTTTTAAGAAGTTGTGTAAGTGCATTATGCTTGACTTGCGAGGATGAATGCAGTTGTGTTGAAAAGGCCATATGTCCTGCAGGAGGAGGGCGCCTGAACGCCACACTGCGGGAGAGAGAAGTTCAATGACAGGGATGGAAGGTAGGACTTTGCATGCACGCAGATTGTCACTTTCACACTTTTCATGCTGTCATCTTTCAGTCCAGACTGGACTGCTTGCTTGCTTTCTTCCCTTTTTCTCTGAGTCACGTCTGACATTTTCTACATTCAAACTTCTCCTCTTTGGTCAGGTGACACCTCCATGTCCGTAATGGTTTTACGTGGGGTCAAAGGTCACGTGGCACAAAGCCTCTTTGTGTCCAGCAGGGCTGTCAAAGTCCTTTGAGACGCCTGAATGGAAATCTTACTCCCAAAATAAAGACAACTTCAGATTGTTTTCTTGGTTTAAAAATAGAACAAAGCACATTGTGAAAATGTACACATCATAATGTTGTTGTTGTTGTTTACACTTACATGTTGCCTTTAATAGACTTCTATCTTTATTTGTCCTTGTTTATACTTTGTGAATAAATGATGTGATGATGTTCATCAGTCAACTCACTGCTGTTCATTTTCAATCCATCAAGATCAAAAAATAATATCAAAATCAAATTACAGGATGTTATTTATGTAGTTTGATGTTGGACTAACATCATGGGCTTTATTTTGTTGACGTCATCTACAAAGATACAAAGAACTGCTATAGTGGCATCTAGTGGACACATTTAGAACAGCAGCTTTTTTTTTCAAAAACTTTGGTTCATTTTTAGACTTTGCAAACTCCTCCTGCTGTTTGCGGGCCTGATTGGGTGTGCAGGTCGTAGGTTTGATTCCCTGCTCTGCACACTTCATCTACTTTTCTTTTCCCCACATTAACATCAAATATTTACAATTCAACCTCCATTGTAAATGTTTTTTATTTACAAACTTGATGGACTCGCAGTAGTTTGCCCTCAACAAACCAAAACTGAAAACTGGGGCTGTCAACAACAAATAAACTATGTATATTAAAAAAAAGGTTAAGTCATTAAAAGTTTGTTCAGCAAGTAGCTCCTCAGAACAGACTTCAAGTACCAACATAGTGACCGACATTAAAATACAGTAGCATAGTAGCTCTCATTATTCTTTTAAACAAGGCAGAGGTTTTAGTTAACAACAATATTTCATATTTTTGGCCACTGAAACTTTGCACACCATTTGAACAGTAACACTGTGCTAGAGTGATTAAGTGATTACATTAGTTAAAAAATAGGGGTGTTAATGTATATACACACATAATGGAGGTGTCTATCAGTTATATCAGCCTACTATCAAAATGACTTTGAAAGTATTATGTAAGTGTTGCAATAAAGACAACACAGGATGGAAGTGAAAAGGGAGAATGGACACATTTTGCTGTAAAAAGTCAAGATAAAGGTGAAGTTATAACAATGAAACACCCTCAGGAAGAGATGCTTTAACACATACGGCTAACATCCACCCACAGTGTTTTAGCTACTTCTAAATCACTAATCCTGGTCTCAATGGCCACACATTAAGTATGTTTCGTACAAGTATCATTATCACTGCAGGACGAGGAATAGCTAAACATGCTCCACTACACACTGTAGCTCACCGGTGTCACAATGTAAACAAACACCACGGGTGGATCTACACCTGGCATCCACTGTAATGATACCAAGTACAGGAGCGTATCGATTCGATACTATTATGATTACATCGATATTTTCTGGCATCACATTTTTGTTTTTTTAAATGTATATTATGTTTATAAAGTCAGTAAATATGTCCCTGGACACATGAGGACTTTGAATATGACCAATGTATGATCCTGGAACTACTTGGTATCGGATTGATACCCAAATCTGTGGTATCATCCAAAACTAAGTATCAACAAGAGAAGAATAAGTGATTATTACATTTGAACAGAAGTGGAGATAGAACATGTTCAAAGAGAAAGTAAGCAGATATTAACAGTAAATGAACAAGTGGATTAATGATCCCTTTTTACAGTTTGTCCCTCATAATGTGTATAAAATAATAGGTGTATAAATGACACAATATGTTACTGCAGACTAATTAGGAGTCTTTGTTTGTTTACTTCCTACTAAAAGACAAGTTGTCTAGTATGTTCAACATTTTATTGAAGCACTAAATGACAATAACAAACATATGTTTCATGTGCCCTAAGATATTTTGTTAAAATAAGGCCAATAATGCAATTTTTTGTGGTCCCCTTTATTTAGAAAATTATGGAAATAATTTAGGTATCGGGACAAATCTACTGGGTTGTATCAGAACACCCCCGCATAATTATAATTATCAGTGATAAACAGTGATAAGCTTCTATGGTGTGGAGGGTGCAAATGTTTGTGTGGCGGGCGGCAGAAAGCAAGGCAGGATAAATAGAGGATTGTTCCATTGAAGGCGAGAGTAGGAAGGAATGAGGATGGAAGCATGAAGTGCATTTAGAAGGCATTGTTCCTTCCACATTCTCTCTCTGGAGAAGAGTGAAGGCGTGAGACAGAATGATTGTGTGGGAGCCCTCATCATCTCTGGCGTGAGTGAGGGTGCAAATCACACACTATTTTAGTGACACCACACAAGTATCCATCTTGATAGCGAGGAACAATGTCTGAGAGATGTCTGCTGAAGGAAGGGATAGAGAGGAACAATGTCTGAGAGATGTCTGCTGAAGGAAGGGATAGAGAGGAACAATGTCTGAGAGATGTCTGCTGAAGGAAGGGATAGAGAGGAACAATGTCTGAGAGATGTCTGCTGAAGGAAGGGATAGAGAGGAACAATGTCTGAGAGATGTCTGCTGAAGGAAGGGATAGAGAGGAACAATGTCTGAGAGATGTCTGCTGAAGGAAGGGATAGTGAGGAACAATGTCTGAGAGATGTCTGCTGAAGGAAGGGATAGTGAGGAACAATGTCTGAGAGATGTCTGCTGAAGGAAGGGATAGTGAGGAACAATGTCTGAGAGATGTCTGCTGAAGGAAGGGATAGAGAGGAACAATGTCTGAGAGATGTCTGCTGAAGGAAGGGATAGAGAGGAACAATGTCTGAGAGATGTCTGCTGAAGGAAGGGATAGAGAGGAACAATGTCTGAGAGATGTCTGCTGAAGGAAGGGATAGAGAGGAACAATGTCTGAGAGATGTCTGCTGAAGGAAGGGATAGAGAGGAACAATGTCTGAGAGATGTCTGCTGAAGGAAGGGATAGAGAGGAACAATGTCTGAGAGATGTCTGCTGAAGGAAGGGATAGAGAGGAACAATGTCTGAGAGATGTCTGCTGAAGGAAGGGATAGTGAGGAACAATGTCTGAGAGATGTCTGCTGAAGGAAGGGATAGTGAGGAACAATGTCTGAGAGATGTCTGCTGAAGGAAGGGATAGTGAGGAACAATGTCTGAGAGATGTCTGCTGAAGGAAGGGATAGAGAGGAACAATGTCTGAGAGATGTCTGCTGAAGGAAGGGATAGTGAGGAACAATGTCTGAGAGATGTCTGCTGAAGGAAGGGATAGTGAGGAACAATGTCTGAGAGATGTCTGCTGAAGGATGTCTCAGCGCGCAAAGGAGAAATGAGCCATTGTTAAAGCATCCTTGCTGAGCTTGTTTTTTTCCAAGGCTCAATTTGTCTTCAGAACTGAGTGAGGATTCTGACTGACAATCCCAAGATGATATTTCCTTCTCTTTCCCCCCGTCTGCCGCAGGGGGAACATGAGCTGCAGCTGCACAGATGTCCCAGGGAGGCTGTAAAGAATTCCTGGAATAAGAAAGTGAAGTTGCAGCCAATGAACAGTGAAGCCAAGATAATGGAGCAGCCGGCCAACAGCAACAGCAACCACAACCACGCCTCGTGGAAAGAGATTCCCTGGGACTTCACGGAGGACTGTTCGCTGTCGCTGGGCGCCACCACCGTCCTCATCATGGCCTATAGCGCCGTCCTGGCGGTGGGTCTGCTGGGGAACTCCTGCCTGGTGTTGGTCATTGCCCGGCACAAGGAGATGCGCAACGTCACCAACGTCCTCATCGCCAACTTATCCTTTTCCGACATTCTCATGTGCGTGGTGTGCCTGCCGGTCACCATCATCTACACCCTGATGGACCGCTGGATCCTGGGGGAGACTTTGTGCAAACTCATGCCCTTCATCCAGTGTATATCGGTCACCGTCTCCATCTTCTCCCTCATCCTTATCGCCATGGAGCGCTACCAGCTCATCGTCCATCCCACCGGATGGAAGCCGGCGGTGAGGCAGTCTTATCTGGCAGTGGCGCTCACCTGGATCATGGCCTGCCTGATCTCGGTGCCTTTCCTCAGGTACAGCATCCTCACCTTGCCTTTCCAGAACCTCAGCGCCCCCTTCCCAGTCAATGACCAACTGGTTTGTATGGAACGGTGGCCGTCTGTGAAGGCTCGGCGAGCCTACACCACCTCTCTGCTCATCTTCCAGTACTTCCTCCCTCTGGCCCTCATCATGCTGTGCTACCTGCACATCTACCTGCGACTCAGACGGAGGAAGGACATGGTGGAGCGCAGCAGGAATGCCACGGAAAGGAAAACCAAAGGCTCCACCAGGATCAACGTCCTGTTGACAGCCATCGTGGTGGCCTTCGCGCTTTCCTGGCTGCCGCTCAACATCTTCAACACGGTGTTCGACTGGAACCACGAGGCCATCCCATCCTGCGGCCACGATATCATCTTCTCCTTCTGCCACCTGGTGGCCATGGCGTCCACCTGCATCAATCCCGTCATCTACGGCTTCCTCAACAACAACTTCCAGAAGCAGCTCAAGTCCACCCTGCTGCATTGTCGCTGTTGGGGGGCGGCCGAGCGCTACGAGAGCGTGCCGCTCTCCACGGTCAGCACGGAGGTCACCAAGGGTTCGGTCCTGAGCAATGGCTCCAGCAGCTTCAATACATAAAGCAAAGACCACTTCTTGCTTGCATTCTTTGGAGCGTTGACAAGTGAAGCATGACCTCTCATTACTCCAACTGTCAACTGCAAGAGGAAGTCCATGACAAAATGATGATGGTGCAAAGTTGAAAGTGGCTTGAAAAGAAAGACTCCACATAAGAACTGCGGTCTGTACAGTTTTGTGGCACCAGCACATGTTGATGAAAGTCAACACCATCCTTACCTACCAGCCATGCACCACTTATCCCATACATTCCTGCTGCTCAGGACTAATACCCATTCATTCATTCATTCATTCATTCATTCCACTGCAAATGTGACTAGTTTGGGCGCACTCGGAGGTAAGAAAGAGTCAAAGAACAGCGGGTTGAAAAAAACTAGACCTGTATATTAGAGATACGTCAGATGGCCTAGAAACTATATCACCATATATATATATTGAAGCCTACTGCGATAACAATATACAATTTAGTAAGTTAATGATAATACTTTACATTTACGGTCCTATTATTCTATCAAAACTGTTAATTTAGTGTTAACAGCTGATTAATTGGGTTTATCTACACTGCTGTTCAAATGTAAGAAGCACTCATTCTTCTGTTCTTTGATCATTCAATTAGTTTTGCAGCATTATTACAAATGTGGTTATTGATCTATAATACTAAGTAGTTACAGGGCCAGTATTGGTCATACGGATACTTTAAATCTGAGGTCCACAACATTTTTTGAATTGGGGCCGCATTGGGTTAAAACAATTATGTCGAGGTGCCGGGCTGTATATATATATATATATATATATATATATATATATATATATATATATATATATATATATATATATATATATATATACATATATATATAACTACTGTTATATACTGTTTACCTGTTGACTTGGTACCCTTACTCTCGACACCTTTGATCAGTCTGCCCACCTGTTTACATTCCAGAGCTGGAGGTTGCTGTTAGCATATTCTCCAATGATTTTGTGTAGCATGTTTTGCTATTGCTTGCTCTCCTGGGATGATTATTTGCTGCCATGGAGGCAACGGTTTCTGACTTAAAAGTCTCTTTGTGACTTTGCACACTCAAATATTTTGCCCTTGATCACAAGTGCCTCTAAGTGCTTCACAAACCACGAAGACGTCCCAGATCTGAACCCACATACTGTATATGTATGTATATATATATATATATATATATATATATATATATATATATATATATATATATATATATATATATATATGTTGACTTGGTACCCTTGATACCATATATATATATATCCATCTGTTTTATACCGCTTGTCCCTCAACACAGGACCAACATTCACACACTAGGGTCATTTTTTTAGTGTTGGCAATCAACCAAACCCCAAGTACATGTCTTTGGAGGTGGGAGGAAGCCTGAGTCACAGGGAGAACATGCAAACTCCACACAGAAAGACGCCAATAATAGAATATTATATATATATATATATATATATATATATATATATATATATATATATATATATATATATATATATATATATATGTACACAAATCTGTGGGCTACAGCTAGAATGTGTCACCAACATATTTTCACAATATAACAATAGTGCTAAAAGCTTTATAGGCGACTAAATCTATATAATTTATTTGGATATATTGTCTATATCGTGCAACTTTACTATAGATTTGTTGCTGTCTGACATGGACGTGCAGCCAGCAAACATGAAGATGACCTGCAAGGGAGCTTTCTCAAATATAGGCTTAAAAAAGAAAAACATATTTGAAAATATGAATTGATTCAGAATCGGAATAAATCTGATTAATAGATTTTATGAGCACCAAAACTGACTCTGACAGCTTTTTTCCCTGATTATTAGTTACATAAACTTTGTCTTTTTTTTACGTTATGAGATTATTGGTGTCATGTCTTTTACTAAATCAAACTGATGTTGTGAGAATGAAGGTGAACCTCTTTTACATACATGAACATGTTGGGGGGTGGAGGACATAACACATGCTCCAAGTATGGATGACCCAGGTGAAGAAGGACATTACACATGCTCCAAGTGTGGATGACCCAGGTGAAGAAGGACATAACACATGGTCCAAGTATGGATGACCCAGGTGAAGAAGGACATAACACATGGTCCAAGTATGGATGACCCAGGTGAAGAAGGACATAACACATGCTCCAAGTATGGATGACCCAGGTGAAGAAGGACATAACACATGCTCCAAGTATGGATGACCCAGGTGAAGAAGGACATTACACATGCTCCAAGTATGGATGACCCAGGTGAAGAAGGACATAACACATGCTCCAAGTGTGGATGACCCAGGTGAAGAAGGACATAACACATGGTCCAAGTATGGATGACCCAGGTGAAGAAGGACATAACACATGGTCCAAGTATGGATGACCCAGGTGAAGAAGGACATAACACATGCTCCAAGTATGGATGACCCAGGTGAAGAAGGACATAACACATGCTCCAAGTATGGATGACCCAGGTGAAGAAGGACATTACACATGCTCCAAGTATGGATGACCCAGGTGAAGAAGGACATAACACATGGTCCAAGTATGGATGACCCAGGTGAAGAAGGACATTGCACATGCTCCAAGTATGGATGACCCAGGTGAAGAAGGACATTACACATGCTCCAAGTATGGATGACCCAGGTGAAGAAGGACATTACACACGCTCCAAGTATGGATGACCCAGGTGAAGAAGGACATTACACATGCTCCAAGTATGGATGACCCAGGTAAAGAAGGACATAACACATGCTCCAAGTATGGATGACCCAGGTGAAGGACATTACACATGCTCCAAGTATGGATGACCCAGGTGAAGAAGGACATAACGCATGGTCCAAGTATGGATGACCCAGGTGAAGAAGGACATAACACATGCTCCAAGTATGGATGACCCAGGTGAAGAAGGACATTACACACGCTCCAAGTATGGATGACCCAGGTGAAGAAGGACATTACACATGCTCCAAGTATGGATGACCCAGGTGAAGAAGGACATTACACATGCTCCAAGTATGGATGACCCAGGTGAAGAAGGACATAACACATGCTCCAAGTATGGATGACCCAGGTGAAGAAGGACATAACACATGCTCCAAGTATGGATGACCCAGGTGAAGAAGGACATAACACATGGTCCAAGTATGGATGACCCAGGTGAAGAAGGACATTACACATGCTCCAAGTATGGATGACCCAGGTGAAGAAGGACATAACACATGGTCCAAGTATGGATGACCCAGGTGAAGAAGGACATAACACATGCTCCAAGTATGGATGACCCAGGTGAAGAAGGACATAACACATGGTCCAAGTATGGATGACCCAGGTGAAGAAGGACATTACACATGCTCCAAGTATGGATGACCCAGGTGAAGAAGGACATAACACATGCTCCAAGTATGGATGACCCAGGTGAAGAAGGACATAACACATGCTCCAAGTATGGATGACCCAGGTGAAGAAGGACATAACACATGGTCCAAGTATGGATGACCCAGGTGAAGAAGGACATTACACATGCTCCAAGTATGGATGACCCAGGTGAAGAAGGACATAACACATGCTCCAAGTATGGATGACCCAGGTGAAGAAGGACATTGCACATGCTCCAAGTATGGATGACCCAGGTGAAGAAGGACATTGCACATGCTCCAAGTATGGATGACCCAGGTGAAGAAGGACATTACACATGCTCCAAGTATGGATGACCCAGGTGAAGAAGGACATAACACATGCTCCAAGTATGGATGACCCAGGTGAAGAAGGACATAACACACGCTCCAAGTATGGATGACCCAGGTGGAGCGGGAGCCGTGATGTGTTATTGATTATTGATTGAGGAGCCCTGAAGCAGAGAAGTCACATTAACAGTGCTTGCTTGCACTGTGACTTCAGGTGTTTGCAGGCATTATTTGGATGTGTTCCATATGACAACAAAGCAATGGACATCATAAATAAAGCGAGTCCACCAGGGTCTGTGCATCATGTGTTTTGTACACCATTTACTGAAAAGGTGTGCCCTTGAGCAATGTATATCACGTGCCATGAAAAGAGCAGCTCAGGACAGCCAAATGTTTTCACTTCTTCTGCTGTATAAAATATTTAGGATGTCATCAATGTCCAGCCTGTAAACATGTGACACTTTCTTGTGTGCTCGCCAATAAAAGCGCTGTGTAGCATATAGCTTGCTGACACATCCTGCTCCGTTGTTTTTGTGGCTCGCTCAGTGATAGCAGACAGCGCTCAGTGATAGCAGACAGTGCTCAGTGATAGCAGACAGTGCTCAGTGATAGCAGACAATGTTCAGTGATAGCAGACAGCGCTCAGTGATAGCAGACAGTGCTAAGTGATAGCAGACAGTGCTCAGTGATAGCAGACAGCGCTCAGTGATAGCAGACAATGTTCAGTGATAGCAGACAATGTTCAGTGATAGCAGACAGCGCTCAGTGATAGCAGACAGTGCTCAGTGATAGCAGACAGCGCTCAGTGATAGCAGACAGTGTTCAGTGATAGCAGACAGCGCTCAGTGATAGCAGACAGCGCTCAGTGATAGCAGACAGCGCTCAGTGATAGCAGACAGTGTTCAGTGATAGCAGACAGCGCTCAGTGATAGCAGACAGCGCTCAGTGATAGCAGACAGCGCTCAGTGATAGCAGACAGCGCTCAGTGATAGCAGACAGTGCTCAGTGATAGCAGACAGCGCTCAGTGATAGCAGACAGTGCTCAGTGATAGCAAACAGTGTTCAGTGATAGCAGACAGTGCTCAGTGATAGCAGACAGCGCTCAGTGATAGCAGACAGTGCTCAGTGATAGCAGACAGCGCTCAGTGATAGCAGACAGCGCTCAGTGATAGCAGACAGCGCTCAGTGATAGCAGACAGCGCTCAGTGATAGCAGACAGCGTTCAGTGATAGCAGACAGCGCTCAGTGATAGCAAACAGTGTTCAGTGATAGCAGACAGTGCTCAGTGATAGCAGACAGCGCTCAGTGATAGCAGACAGCGCTCAGTGATAGCAGACAGCGCTCAGTGATAGCAGACAGTGCTCAGTGATAGCAAACAGTGTTCAGTGATAGCAGACAGTGCTCAGTGATAGCAGACAGTGTTCAGTGATAGCAGACAGCGCTCAGTGATAGCAGACAGCGCTCAGTGATAGCAAACAGTGTTCAGTGATAGCAGACAGCGCTCAGTGATAGCAGACAGCGCTCAGTGATAGCAGACAGCGCTCAGTGATAGCAGACAGTGCTCAGTGATAGCAGACAGTGCTCAGTGATAGCAGACAGTGCTCAGTGATAGCAGACAGTGCTCAGTGATAGCAGACAGTGCTCAGTGATAGCAAACAGTGTTCAGTGATAGCAGACAGTGCTCAGTGATAGCAGACAGCGCTCAGTGATAGCAGACAGTGCTCAGTGATAGCAGACAGTGCTACTTCGCTTTGCATACACCCCACTTTTCATACAACATTTTCGGCAAAATATTGCCCCAGTTTTGGTAAACAGTCAAATGCAGTTTTTTAAAAATGTGTTTATGAAAAAAAATCTTATCACGTTTCCTCGCTGTTTGGAGTTAAGATAAGGTGTATATTGGTCAAAGATATGCTTATTTCAGCTCATTTGATACATTTTTGGCCTACATTTAGCATTTTAAGCATAAAATGGCTAAAGTGACTAAAAAAAAAGGCAAGCTACTGTATTGCACAGCATATCATCATCATGGAACAAGTTGTAGTATTATCACAGTTATGTGGTTTTACTGTTTAGAAACTGCCTGAGTGTGAAAATCTGCATTATTGTACAATCTGTGTTACTTGTCTTATTTGATATTATTATGTCTACTATGTTGGGTAAACAAGTGTCATGGTTATTTGATGTCTAGAGGTTTTTTTATGGTCTAACTATGAAAATATTCAATGCATTAAGAATCCTACTTCTATAAATGCACTTATCACGGAAACAATTAACAGCAAAAATGAGGGACAACTGTACAAATGTTTATTGGCCAAATAAGTAGTTGGTATGAGATCCTGAACAACTCATCCCAGGAGTTGTCAGCATTTGTACTTTTTGTTGCCCACTGAGGACTGACAAATAAGCCATTATGGGGCCAAAGAAAGTTGTGAGTGCCAGGACTTTAATGAAGAAAGTGAGAAACTCCTCTGGAAGTCAAGAAAGAACTTACAGTGAAGTACGGAAGTGGCAACTGTGTGGCTCCCCCTTTATTCATGTCAAACTATAACCAATCTGGAAAAAAAAAAATTCTGTCAACATTTTTGGGTGTCTGCAAGTGTGTTGCAGACACCCAAAAAGATTGAGGTTATTTCTTGCTGCAGGTGACATACCATTGGTTGTTGGTGGCACCTTTTGGAACAGATTCCTAACAAAAGCCGAGGTACTACTGTATACTTATTTGAGGTTTCATTCTGCAGTTGTGGCAGCCATTGAACCACGTATTGCTAGAAATGTTGGACCATCTCAGCTTCAATCAGAGGCTGGGTACTGTATCAAAGACAAGGTAATACAGTGAGTATGGATTGAACATTTTGCACCTATTTAAAGATCAAGCCTGAGCAAACAGACACTTCCATCTTGCTATATGACGTAGAAAAACACAAACACAAGGTGAAAGGCAGTCTTTTTGCACATTATTCAGTCTGGGATCACATTTTGATGCTGAATAAATCAGTATTGCATCTGCTGCCTAAAATGTTAAAGAGTGCAGGGAGGAAAAAAGCAGAGAGCTGGCTGGGAACTGTGCTGAATGTTCACATTTGATGAAATAAACTTGCACAATTCACTGACATCCAAAAGAAGAAATGTGCTTTCACAGGTACCAAAAATAATCTCGCTCCGGTTTGATGGTGTCTTTTGTTTGTTGGGATGCTTGATGTTTGTATTTTATGAATAATTCTGGCTGTGAATAAGTTCTGCCTCAAGCCTTTTAGCCCATGAATTGTTTACAGAACATTTCAACAGTCCCAGCCCAGAAGGATCATTTGAACATTGTGCAGGTGCATCTCCATCATCTACAATAGGATTCTGATCCTTCCCTTTATTTAGCAATTTTTTCATTTTTGTCCTGTGCAGCTACTCAGGCAGATCATATAGTTGATGTCCATGTTCACATTGACTTTACACAAGAGAAGCGTAGGATACTTCTCTTGTTGCCTTATTTGCATTTGACTTCATTACATGTATTTATATGATCATTTGAAGACAAAGGGGGAAAGTGCGGGGACAAGAGGGGGAAAAGACAGAGAAATGAGGACAACAACAACAGAACAACATCAGCAAATATGATATGTACAAATATGAAGGTAAAAGTGATAGCAATATCAGCTTAGTCCTGTTACATACTGTAAATCATTCTTGGAACGTTGCTGTTTGTTTTAATTTGAATTGTTATAACACTGTAATGTGCTTAGTGTCAACATGCTATTGGGGCTATATTGAACATATTTGTTTATTCCATGCTAATGTTAAAAAGTCACTCCTATTACTTTTCAATCCTGCTACTTCAGCACACAAGCCTGGAGAATGTGAAGCAGCTCCCAGTGCAGGAAGTACAAGCAGCACCTTTGGAGGAATGGTATGCCTTCAAGCGTCGTGCCTTTGCAAGGATAATGTCAAAAGGTCACGTCTGGGAGGTTTTGAAGGGGTGTAAAAGTGCCTGTCACAAATGTTTACCAATGGCAGCGTCTTAAATGAGCTCCCTGCAGGCATGCTGACATAACCGAGTGTGTGTGTGCGCTCCCTTCGACTTGGTCGGAGATGACCTTTAGTGGCCCCTGAGGTAAGATGAAGGAGTCCAGCTTCAATTGACAAGCGTGCAGTCTTCTTGCACGACTCACTGAAGAGACGATAAGGGACTGAGGGTTCAGGATGGTGCAATGAAAAGGATGAGAACTATTAGCTTCACCGGCTCTGAAACTCCTGTTTTGTGGAGATATTCTGAAAAGCTCTGCATCTGAACTCCCTCTGACGTTCTCTGAGGAGCAAAACTCGTCGGATGTCGTTTAGGAAATTACGCCCTGTGGGCTATTACCACAAGAAGGAAAGGACATTTTGCATTCAATTATTACGATGGAATTGCCCTTAATAACATGAGAGAGTATTAGATGTTCACATATATTTGACAATGTTTCATGCAACTGTTGTTTTCTACAGGAGGTTTATTTGACTGATTGTTCAGTGCGGAGGCCTCAAAGGTGGCCACTCCTCCTAACTCCTCTGTGCCAAGCCATGTTTTATGGATTTTCATCTCTTCATTCTTTTTTCTTCTTCTGAAAAGCACTTTGTGTTGCCACTTGACTGTGCATCAACATGACCCTTCTTTCGTGTATTGATAGCACCTGTGTGCTATCATGATGCACCCACAAGTTCTTCATTTGATGAAAAATAGGAGACATCATCCGTCCATCCATCCATTTTCTACCGCTTATTCCCCTTTTGGGGGGCAGGGGGCGCTAGTGCCTATCTCAGCTACAATCGGGTGGAAGGCGGGGTACACCCTGGACAAGTCGCCAACTCATCGCAGGGCCAACACAGATAGACAGACAACGTTCCTTTTGTTAGACAAACATAAACATGTTTGTCTGATCTTCAGCGTGTCAGTCAGTAAAAGATGTACTATCATAGTGATGATGTGCACACCACAAAGAAATGTACACTGCTATACAAGATGCAGATGAACATTTCTTTTTTGTCTCTAGTACAAAATATGAGTTGTGGGTAAAACTCGGTGTTCATGTTTGAACAAAACAAGATCATTATGCCTGTTAGGCTTGAAATAAGATAAAACAAATGATTTGTTTCCAAAATGAGTAGCTGTCAGCCATTTTCTTTTGGGCCAAGTAGCAATCGCAAGACAAATTGCTGGAGGACGCCTGACACACTCCGTGTTCAAGTGGTGTGTGTTGGAGTTCAAGTGGTGTGTGTTGGAGTTCAAGTGGTGTGTGTTGGAGTTCAAGTGGTGTGTGTTGGAGTTCAAGTGGTGTGTGTTGGAGTTCAAGTGGTGTGTGTTGGAGTTCAAGTGGTGTGTGTTGGAGTTCAAGTGGTGTGTGTTGGAGTTCAAGTGGTGTGTGTTGGAGTTCAAGTGGTGTGTGTTGGAGTTCTTGTCTTCCCCCACCATTGGTACAAATAGTCATAATACAGTGGAAGCCACTTATGTTAGACATGCTTGATGTTTGCAACAACTTACCAAGTCCCAGTCCACCTTCTTATTATCAATACTATTTCCATCCATCCATCCATCATCTTCCGCTTATCTGAGGTCAGGTCGCGGGGGCAGCAGCCTAAGCAGGGAAGCCCAGACTTCCCTATCTCCAGCCACTTCGTCCAGCTCTTCCCGGGGGATCCCGAGGCAATCCCAGGCCAGCCGGGAGACATAGTCTTCCCAACGTGTCCTGGGTCTTCCCCGTGGCCTCCCACCGGTTGGGCGTGCCCTAAACACCTCCCTAGGGAGGCGTTCGGGTGGCATCCTGACCAGATGCCCGAACCACCTCATCTGGCTCCTCTCGAAGTG
This sequence comes from Nerophis ophidion, assembly GCF_033978795.1. NCBI lineage: Eukaryota > Metazoa > Chordata > Actinopteri > Syngnathiformes > Syngnathidae > Nerophis > Nerophis ophidion. The sequence goes on along the minus strand of NC_084617.1, from coordinate 78,610,058 downwards.
AAGGAGCAGCGGCTTTACTTTGAGTTCCTCCCGGATGGCAGAGCTTCTCACCCTATCTCTAAGGGAGAGACCCGCCACACGGCGGAGGAAACTCATTTGGGCCGCTTGTACCCGTGATCTTATCCTTTCGGTCATGACCCAAAGCTCATGACCATAGGTGAGGATGGGAACGTAGATCGACCGGTAAATTGAGAGCTTTGCCTTCCGGCTCAGCTCCTTCTTCACCACAACGGATCGATACAGCGTCCGCATTACTGAAGACGCCGCACCGATCCGCCTGTCGATCTCACGATCCACTCTTCCCTTACTCGTGAACAAGACTCCTAGGTACTTGAACTCCTCCACTTGGGGCAGGGTCTCCTCCCCAACCCGGAGATGGCACTCCACCCTTTTCCGGGCGAGAACCATGGACTCGGACTTGGAGGCGCTGATTCCCATCCCAGTCGCTTCACACTCGACTGCGAACCGATCCAGTGAGAGCTGAAGATCCCGGCCAGATGAAGCCATCAGGACTACATCATCTGCAAAAAGCAGAGACCTAATCCCGTGGCCACCTAACCGGATCCCCTCAACGCCTTGGCTGCGCCTACAAATTCTGTCCATAAAAGTTCTGAACAGAATGGGTGACAAAGGACAGCCTTGGCGGAGTCCAACCCTCACTGGAAACGTGTCCGACTTACTGCCAGCAATGCGGACCAAGCTCTGACACTGATCATACAGGGAGCGGACTGCCACAATAAGACAGTCCGGTACCCCATACTCTCTGAGCACTCCCCACAGGACTTCCCGAGGGACACGGTCGAATGCCTTCTCCAAGTCCACAAAGCACATGTAGACTGGTTGGGCAAACTCCTATGCACCCTCAAAAACCCTGCCGAGAGTATAGAGCTGGTCCACAGTTCCACGACCAGGACGAAAACCACACTGTTCCTCCTGAATCCGAGGTTCGACTATCCGGCTTAGCCTCCTCTCCAGTACACCTGAATAAACCTTACCGGGAAGGCTGAGGAGTGTGATCCCACGATAGTTGGAACACACCCTCCGGTCCCCCTTCTTAAAGAGAGGGACCACCACCCCGATCTGCCAATCCAGAGGTACCGCCCCCGATGTCCACGCGATGCTGCAGAGTCTTGTCAACCAAGACAGCCCCACAGCATCCAGAGCCTTAAGGAACTCCGGGCGGGTCTCATTCACCCCCGGGGCCTTGCCGCCGAGGAGCTTTTTAACTACCTCAGCGACCTCAGCCCCAGAAATAGGAGAGTCCACCACAGATCCCCCAGGCACCGCTTCCTCAAAGGAAGACGTGTTGGTGGGATTGAGGAGGTCTTCGAAGTATTCCCTCCACCGATCCACAACATCCGCAGTCGAAGTCAGCAGAACACCATCCGCACCATACACGGTGTTGATAGTGCAGTGCTTCCCCTTCCTGAGGCGGCGTATGGTGGTCCAGAATCACTTCGAAGCCGTCCGGAAGTCATTTTCCATGGCTTCCCCGAACTCTTCCCATGTCCGAGTTTTTGCCTCCGCGACCGCTAAAGCTGCACACCACTTGGCCCGTCGATACCCGTCCACTGCCTCCGGAGTCCTATGAGCCAAAAGAACCCGATAGGACTCCTTCTTCAGCTTGACGGCATCCCTCACTGCTGGTGTCCACCAACGGGTTCTGGGATTACCGCCACGACAGGCACCAACAACCTTGCGGCCACAGCTCCAATCAGCCGCCTCGACAATAGAGGTTCGGAACATGGTCCACTCGGACTCAATGTCCAGCACCTCCCTCGTGACATGTTCAAAGTTCTCCCGGAGGTGTGAATTGAAACTCTCTCTGACAGGAGACTCTGCCAGACGTTCCCAGCAGACCCTCACAATGCGTTTGGGCCTGCCAGGTCTGTCCGGCATCTTCCCCCACCATCGCAGCCAACTCACCACCAGGTGGTGATCGGTAGAAAGTTCCGCCCCACTCTTCACCCGAGTGTCCAAAACATAAGGCCGCAAATCCGATGACACAACTACAAAGTCGATCATGGAACCGCGGCCTAGGGTGTCCTGGTGCCAAGTGCACATATGGACACCCTTATGTTTGAACATGGTGTTTGTTATGGACAATCCGTGACGAGCACAAAAGTCCAATAACAAAACACCACTCGGGTTTAGATCCGGGCGACCATTCTTCCCAATCACGCCTCTCCAGGTTTCACTGTCGTTGCCAACATGAGCGTTGAAGTCCCCCAGTAGGACAAGGGAATCACCCGGGGGAGCACTTTCCAGTACTTCCTCGAGTGTACCCAAAAAGGGTGGGTATTCTGAACTGCTGTTTGGTGCGTAAGCACAAACAACAGTCAGGACCCGTCCCCCCACCCGAAGGCGAAGGGAAGCTACCCTCTCGTCCACTGGGTTGAACTCCAACGTGCAGGCTTTGAGCCGGGGGGCAACGAGAATTGCCACCCCAGCCCGTCGCCTCTCACTGCCGGCAACGCCAGAGTGGAAGAGGGTCCAGTCCCTCTCGAGAGAACTGGTTCCAGAGCCCTTGCTGTGCGTCGAGGTGAGTCCGACTATATCCAGCCGGAACTTCTCTACCTCGCGGACTAGCTCGGGCTCCTTCCCACCCAGTGAGGTGACGTTCCACGTCCCAAAAGCTAGCTTCTGTAGCCGAGGATCGGACCGCCACGTGCTCCGCCTTCGGCTGCCGCCCAGCTCACAATGCACCCGACCTCTATGGCCCCTCCTATGAGTGGTGAGCCCATTGGAGGGATGACCCACGTTGCCTCTTCGGGCTGTGCTCGGCCGGGCCCCATGGGGACAGGCCCGGCCACCAGGCGCTCGCCATCGTGCCCCTGGCTCCAGAGCGGGGCCCCGGTGACCCGTGTCCGGGCGAGAGAAATCTGAGTTCATTTTGTTGTAATTCCATAGAAGTCTTTGAGCTGCTCTTTGTCTGATCACTCACCTAGGACCTGTTTGTCTTGGGAGACCCTACCAGGGGGCATGAAAGCCCCCAGACAACATAGCTCCTAGGATCATTGGGACACGCAAACTCCTCTACCACGGTAAGGTAGCAGCTCAGAGAGGAGCAATACTATTTTATAAAATAAAAATAAATACATATAAAAAAAATACTATTTTATAAAATTAAAATAAATACATATAAAACCAATATAAAAACAATATAAAATAAATATGTTTAAAAACAATTTTAAGGGTGAAACCAATTAAAGCAGTAAATAGAAATCCACATTTTAAAACACAGAGGGCAACAGAGGACCACACAACTCATGTACTGTTAAAAGCCAGAGAATAAAAATGGGTCTTAAGCTGAGACTTAAAAGAGTCCACTGTGGCAGCAGTTGGAATATGGAGGGGCAGAGTGTTCCAGAGCTTAGGGCCGACCACAGAGAAGTGACGCCAAGGCTGGTGACCTTGGGACGCACATCATTTTGCAATGGTCCCAAGTCAGTGAGGGCCGGACCAAAAACTCAAATTTCAGTTTTTCCCTCGTTCATTATTAAAAAATGTTGTGTTAACCAAGCCTTGACGTGGCATAGACCGTGGAGAAGGGGTGTCAGGGGGCCTTGGCCTTTTGAAATGGGCACATACATTTGGCAGTGGTCCGCATAAAAGTGATAAGACTCCTAAAGATTTCTCCAAGAGGAAGAATGTATAATGAAAAGAGGATGGGGCCTAAAATAGATCCCTGGGGGACACCACAGTAAAGCGGGGCAGAAGAAGAGGTGGCGTCCCCCCGCCTGACAGAGAAGGACCTCTATGACAGGTAGGATCTGAACCACTGTAACGCAGTCCCCCTGTCACCCACACAGTCTCTCAGGTACTCTAAAAGAATTGTGTGGTGGACTGTGTCAAAGGCAGCTGCAAGATCTAAAAGCAGTAACATGGCAGAGCTGCCACAATCCTGGGTACTCCCCGTGGCCTCCTACCAGTCAGACGTGACCGAAACACCTCCCTAGGGAGGTGTCCGGGTGGCATCCTGACCAGATGCCCGAGCCACCTCATCTGGCTCCTCTCGATGTGGAGGAGCAGCGGCTTTACTTTGAGTACCTCCCAGATAGCAGAGCTTCTCACCCTTTCTCTAAGGGAGAGACCCACCACCCGGCGGAGGAAACTCGTTTCAGCCGCTTATACCCGTGATCTTATCCTTTTCGTCATGACCCAAAGCTCATGACCATAAGTGAGGATGGGAACGTAGATCGACCAGAAAATTGAGAGCTTTGCCTTCCGGCTCAGCTCCTTCTTCACCACAACGGATCGATACAGCGTCCGCATTACTGAAGACGCCGCACCGATCCGCCTGTCGATCTCACCATCCACTCTTCCCTTACTCGTGAACAAGACTCCTAGGTACTTGAACTCCTCCACTTGGGGCAGGGTCTCCTCCCCAACCCGGAGATGGCACTCCACCCTTTTCCTTTTACTATATACATACATACATACATTTATATACATATATATATGTACAGTATATATATACACATACATACATACATACATACATATATATATATATATACATATATATACATATATATATATACATACACATATATACATTTATATATATATATACATATATATACATACATACATATATATATATATATTTACATATATATACACATACATATATATATACATATATATATATACATACATATATATACATACACATATATACATACACATATATACATACACATATATACATACATATATATATACATACACATATACACATACATATATATACATACACATATATACATACATATATATATACATACACATATATATATACATACACATATATAGGAGTGGGAAAAATCACAAGACTACTTCGTCTCTACAGAACTGTTTCATGAGGGGTTCCCTCAATCATCAGGAGATGATATTGCGCTCTACCACGATATCGAGCACTATTCTCTGGATAATCCAATCAAAATATATATATACATATATATATACATATATATATATATATACATATATATATATATATACATATACACATACACACACATACATATATATATATATATATATATATATATATATACACACATATATATATATACACATATATACAATAAAAGTTTGCTTGTTAGATGCCTGTTAGATTGTATATTCAATGGAGGAAACTGATAGCACCTCTTTAGCTCACTTGTAAATCCATTCTCATATTGCTTTAAAACCTAAAGACTAAAAGCCACAATTTGCTATTTGCTCGGGTGTCATTTGCCAGACTACACCGTGACAACCAGTTGCTAGGCAACCAGCAAAGGCCTAAGGAAGTTAGTGGTCCCAGGCAAAGTGGGATCCACGGGTGTTGCTGAGCCCAGAGCTCTTTTGTGTAGTCTTTATGTTAACTACCACTACAAAAACAACTTCAAATTGTAATATTTTGGTTTATGTGTTTATGAAGCAAACATGTAACATGTACCAGCTATATTACAGTGCAATTCATCCTTTAATAAGAATGCTAACAACACAGTTGATACATAATTCATTATGAAACTTGAAAATTTAAATACAATTTTACTGTTTTGAGTTGTTGTGGCCATGGCCACACGTTTCTTGGCAATTGTGCACTAATATGCTGTTGGAAATGAAGGCTGGCACACATTTGAAAGACAAACATGGCGTTACGTGCAACCTGGAGACAAAGTCAGCACACAAACTAAGAATGACTTTAGATACAAGACTGTAAAGGAGTAGAACACATGCACTGACATCCATTCATTTCTCAATTGAATCACTGCGCTGTAAAAATACAATTTAGTAGAGTTGGGAATCATTAGCCACCTCACGATTCGACTACATTCCGATTCTTGCAGTGACAATCCATTTAGAATCCATTCTCAAACCAAAGGTTAACGCTAACCCTAACCCGTGTCCAGAGACATATTTCCTGACTTTATAGACATAATATACATTTAAAAAACGAAAGACGATGTGATGCCAAAAAATATGGATGTAATCATAGTAGCATCGACTAAACACACTCCTGTACTCGGTATCATTACAGTGGATGCCAGGTGTCGATCCACCCATGGCGTTTGTTTACAGCTACGGTGTGTAATGAAGCATCTTTAGCTATTCCTCGTATTGCAGTGATAATGATACTTGTAAGAAACGTACTTTGTCACCGTGGAGGCCAGGATTAGTGATTTAGAAGTAGCTAGAACACTGCCGACTGGATGGATGCTAGCCAGTAGCTGGCGAGCCATGTGTTAAAGCAGCTCTTCCTGAGGGTGTTTCAGTGTTAGAACTTCACCTTTAGCTTGACTTTTTAAGCCAAAATGCATCCATTCTCCCTTTTCCGTCTACACACTATGTGTGCTTGTAAGTACTCTGTGTGTGTGCGCTGCCCAACATGCTCCTCTGCTCCTAAACCACAATGACACGACAGGGGCGCAGAGGGGGATGACGGTACTTTTCAGAGGCGGTCTCGTAGCGAATATGATTCATTAGTATCGCTGTACTAAACTGATACCGGTATACCGTACAACCCTAGTTCTGGACCTAAAAATGATATCTTTAAATAGATCAAATCCCACTGAAGATAAGCACATTTGCTCCAGAAGTGCAAGCTGTATTATCATGTGTCAGCAAATAATGCCATAGCCTCATCGTGTAAAATAATATTTGTGTTGGTTATTGATGTATGAACAAGCATTATTAGAAACCAGATAAGCAGGCTCAACACAATAAATGAGCCTTAAACATGGCGGAGAGCAGCAAATAATTATTGCCTTGTAAATCAAACAAAGCAATAACATTACGGCATGAAAAAATAAGTACAAAAACATTTTTTTATAGGTACAACAAAGAGGAGGAAATATCAATCGAAAATATCTTAAAGGTGTCATTTATTTATTCAAACCACATTTAATGAAATAATGAGTGGGTTTGTTATTGTGGGTATAATTGCATATGATATGTATTCTGTTAATAGTTGTATTACTGTCAGGTATCAGGTGATATGTGAGCTATTGATGATTGACAATAACATTATCTGAGTGATGATAAAAACTCTTGCCTTTTCGGACACACACCAGGTTTCTTTTCTTTTTTTAAACTGCAGATGAAAATGATTTTTTTAAAGACGGAATTTTTTCAATTATGTAGCTGGTTTGTTGTGTTCCAGCAACTTTATGCAGGACAGATGGCGAGTGAAAAACAACAAAGGAGTCATTTCAGGTGCTTTTCTACCCCCATCTAGTGGTTAATTACAAAACTACTACTTACGCATATGATTTCATTCTTATCAAATACGGTGCCTCGCTGTGTAATTTTTCCTACCAACCTTTGATAAGGTTTGGCCAAAACACACACAGAAAAAAAGTGTGCAAGATGGAGCATTAAGAGCATTGAATGAGGCATTTCCCATCCCAGAATGATAAATGTAAGGATTAATGCCTTGTAAAGGAAGTGAAATGAAGACACATTGAATAAAAGGTCTTACTTGCTCATTCATCTTGACAGCATGTGAGAAGGAGTGGGTGGGGTTGAGGTGGAGGAAGATGGATGGGGAAAGGTCTTACATCTGCCATCAAAGAAAGATAAAAAGATTGATGAAGCACAATATCAAACTGGGGGCAGAAATGTTGAAAAAGAAAATAAAAGATGGATGAGGATGCACACTAACAAGTGGAAGACGGGCCAAAGAACAAAGGCAGATGGGATTAGAATGGAGATAAAGAGCGAGGAGAGTGAAGCGATGGAGAGATTAAGAAAGGAAATCAGAGAAGATGAATGAAAGGGAGGCTCGGAAGACAAATGAAGGAAGATAAATGGAAGGTGGGAGCGGATCAATATCTGAAAGGTAGGAATGAAGGCTTTATTTGTCCACAGGCAGGAAAGGACATTTCTTCATCTCTCAGCCCCACAGACATAATAAAGGTATTGACGTTTAAGATACATGGAAGGTCAGTTTAAGAGCCAAACACAAAACACCAGTGTGAAGTCAATGTGTAAAGCATTGGTTCCCAGACTAGAGTGAAAAAAAGGACTATCTGCATTGTAAAGAAAACAAAAAGACACATGCCAGTAAGACTGTTTAATGTGAAATTAAATCAAATGATCTTAAAAGCCCTGCGTTCAGTTTTCCTGTCAGCCACATCTCCCTGAAAAGTAAGAAAGGCACGCTTGCTTGGATCTTTCACAAAGTGTTTGTTGACATTAGTTAGCAATACAGCACATCAACTCACATGAAGTTCTTTCAGCCGGCAAATTCTGGCTAAAGCTGAGAACGCTCCAGAGGCCAAAACCCTGCCAGGCTTGTCCAGCTGCAGGAAGCCATTAGGCACCTTGAGAGGAAACCAACATATTGATCAGAGACATGGAGGGTTACACAAATAGGAGCATCTTACATTGATCTGCTGGTCCAAACAGTCGTCCAGTCCTCGCTTTCCTCCTGGGCTCAGTCCATAAGACCAGTGCTGACTGTGGCTGTGTGGTATCCATGCTTCCACAAGCAGCAGCCACAGGACCCAGGCTTTCATGGCTACTCTGTAGTAGCGGACACATGATATTACACACGCTCAAATACAACCACGTTTACCTGACTTGTAGGGCGGCTGCTTTCCGAGCCGTCTGCTTACCTTGGTGAAGCTGGAGTATTTTCCTAAGGCTTCCTTCCCTGTTATAGCCCATCATTTCACTGCAGGGGCTCACAAAGTGGGATTAAGCACCATTATCAGTGACCTTCGGAGCCGGTAAAAGGATTATTGTGGTGGTAAACACAAACATTGGAGAAATAGGAACTCTAAAAGCTCTTGTATGGCTACAGAATATCAAACAGTCCCTGTTATTTTCCACTGTTTCTATGTAAAAACTCACAATAACCGCTGTTTCTGACAGGACTTTAATGTCATTTTGCCATTGAATTTGTTCTAATTTGCGTAATTGGCCACGATGCACGGAAAGCAAAACAATATGTATACAAACAATCTTTCTTTTTGTCTTTTCTAATGTCCCAACAAGGAAGCCACTTACATGCTCCACGTTGACACGAGAATACTGCACACGCTTTCATTTTAGTCTCCAAAATTGTCTAATAACGACAGAAAAGATCCGCTGGACTTGTTGCTAGCGGCTTTCCTGAAAAACTGAATCTATAGGGGTCTGAAAACATTCCCTAGCAGTTATGATGCCTTCTACTGGACAGAGTTACAACGACAAGCTACATTGACACCTGTCCCATTATAACAGCAAAAGGAATTTGCGGCATTTTGAATTTATCCGCTGCAATGAGGTGGCGACTTGTCCAAGGTGTACCCCACCTTCCCCCGATTGTAGCTGAGATAGGCACCAGCGCCCCCCGCGACCCCAAAGGGAATAAGCGGTAGCAAATGGATGAATTTATCCGTGGAAGACAATGACAAATGAACACATTAGTGCTGTCAAGTTATAGCTTTTTTTTTTTTTAATTATTAGATTAATCACACGTCTGCATTTTGATTAACCATGATTAGGTTATTATTCACTTGCATAATTTAAATGTACTTCAAAAATAGCCCGATATTTGGACACAAATACAGTTTCATTGTCACAATGTCATCAAGGAACATGTCAACATTTATTTGCCCAACATTTGGTGGCGTTTTTAGCTAACATCCCATCTTGGGATGCATTGACCTGATCACTGATCGTATAAAAACCCGTGCTGCCTTTCTGGTAACACCCGTGACCGCGGTTAAGGTCAAAATACATTGTGTGATTAATCTCCATATACACATGATTGATGTGATATTTTGGGGTAATCAATCACATGAGTTAACTCGTTATTTTTGACAGTCTTAAAGTAAATGTATGGGGAACACCGATAACACCCCAAAAAACAAGGCTTTTCTTCTTCGATGGAGTTTATTTAAAACAGTCAAATAATGGAAAAGTATTTCCACAGTCGAGTGCAACAACCATTGACACAAAGTACCACAACCCCAATCCTGAACATAAAACAACAACCTTTACTCGATACACAAAGATTTCCAATAAATAGAATGACTTCCATGGATTTTCTCACTCATGGTGAGATACACAAAGTCTCACAGGCCGGGTACCTTCTGTTAAACGGAGTAAAAAGTATTGCATCAGCGCTGAGCTCCAGCTAAATGTCAAAGACAAGTACACTCGTGCAAACACACACGGTCCAGGACCAGGACAACTTCTTCCTATTTACAGTTTTTTGGGGTGTTGGAAGCACTGGATTGAATATACATAAGATTACATCATTTACATTTTTTGGTGAAAATATATTTGTGCAAATAGAGTCAAAGCATATACATAGAGCACTACCCATTAGAACAATAGCACAGGTGAATGTGACAACATGAATTAGTGTGTTGAACTGACAAGTTGAGATATGGCCTACATACAACAGTGAAAACATGCAAAATAAGTGAGTGAGATGAAAAAGGAGGTAGATCCACACAGCGCACAAGCACAATTAAGCTTTTGAGTGTAGGAAAAGTATTGCATACCCGAGCGGTGTTGACATCTACGCCAGTCACATAGTTTCTCAGCTCTTTCAGCCTTTAGATTGTGCTATCCCGTGGCTTTGGCTTGCGTTTATAGCAACAGGCTACTTAAAGAGAAAAGTACAGCATTGGTGTACAGCCTCAGCAAAAGCAGCATTCAGAAACTGCAACCATAGTGTGCTTTGAACACCTATTATCAGCTCATTTCAGGTAACATACATACTGTATGTACCGTATGAAACAATAAATGATTGTAGCCACTTGTACATTTTGCTTTGTGATATACATATTTCAACAACAGTCGCTCAAATATATCCAAAAGACAACACTGGACTAAAAGTGTAAGAGATTTAAAGCTAACATAATATTGGTGGAATGCAAGGGAAGTGCAAACAATGAAATGACCTGTGCTGAAAGCTGGACATTGAGGGAGGAGAGAAGAGCCAACTGGACATACATGAGGGTGAGGAGTTATCTGACACTCTGCGACATGTGCAGCGGCGTCAGCATCTCTTCAAAAATGGCTCCTTTAACATTGGACCCTCTCAGGTTAGCCTCTTGTAGATCACAGCCGGATAAGTCGCAATTCTGCAGCCCAAAAACACATATGCACACCATAAGGATAAAATACAGTTGGAAGTAGGGCTGGGCGATATGGCCTTTTATTAATATCTGGATATGTTTAGGTCATGTGACCATACACCATACAGTATATGTGGATATGTTGAGGTACTCAAAGTGCTTTGACAATAGGTCGAATACCCTTTACCTGTGTTTAGCTGCCTCTTCCTAGAGTTTTTGTACAATTTAGAATGCACCAAAAAAAACCTGTGTGTTTGTCTCTAACACAGGGATTGAAAATGATAAGCAACATTTCATTTTTTAAAAAGTCCCCTTCCCCTTTAGTGCTAATCCCTTGTCATAGTATAATTTTACCTCGAGATCAGTCCCAGCTAAAGTGGCGCCCCGCAGGTTGCAGTTCTTCAGTTTTGCATTTTTCAGAGTGGCCACCCGCAGGTTGATACCGGTCATCTGACTTCCTTCCATGTCGACTCCTTTCAGGTTGGCACCTGTTTGCAATGACATGGGCTTCGAACAAGGCCTCAAAACGGAGACAAGAGCTGCTGTGGTAAAGATGTCTGATAGATTACCTTCTAAATTGGCCTTCAGCCCAGAAGGATCTTCAAAGTTGCATCCCTTAAGAGAAGCTCCTTCGGCATTGGAGCAGAGCATCTTCACACCTTGTAAGTTAGCACCCTAGGAGACACAAAACATCAAGAATTTTGGGCATGGTTTATGGAATATGTAACATACAGCTCCTACATATAAGATAGTCTATGCACGCTTCTTCTGTTCTTAAAGGCCTACTGAAATGAGATGTTCTTATTTAAACGGGGATAGCAGGTCCATTCTGTGTGTCATACTTGATCATTTCGCGATATTGCCATAGTTTTGCTGAGAGGATTTAGTAGAGAACATCCACGATAAAGTTGGCAACTTTTGGTCGCTAATAGAAAATAAATAAATAAATGATAAATGGGTTGTACTTGTATAGCGCTTTTCTACCTTCAAGGTACTCAAAGCGCTTTGACACCACTTCCACATTTACCCATTCACACACACATTCACACACTGATGGAGGGAGCTGCCATGCAAGGCGCCAACCAGCACCCATCAGGAGCAAGGGTGAAGTGTCTTGCTCAGGACACAACGGACGTGACGAGGTTGGTACTAGGTGGGAATTGAACCAGGGACGCTCGGGTTGCACACGGCCACTCTCCCACTGCGCCAAGCCTTGCCTTTACCATAAGTCGCAGACGATGACGTCACCCGTTGAGAGCTCCTTACATCCTCACATTGTTTTTAATGGGAGCTTCCAACAAAAAGAGCTATTTGGACCGAAAAAACGACAATTCCTCATTAATTTGAGCGAGGATGAAAGATTTGTGTTTGAGGATATTGATAGCGACGGACTAGGAAAAAAAAAAAAAAATCAAATTAAAAAAAAATTGCGATTGCATTGGGAGCGATTCAGATGTTTTTAGACACATTTAGTAGGATAATTCTGGGAAATCCCTTATCTTTCTATTGTGTTGCTAGTGTTTTAGTGAGTTTAATAGTACCTGATAGTCGGAGGGGTGTGTCCACGGGTGTCTTGAGGCCAGTGTCTGATGGAAGTCGACGGCAGCTGTATGGACGGCACAAGCTCAGCTGATCTCCGGTAAGTGGCGACTTTTTAACCACAATTTTCTCACCGAAACCTGCTGGTTGACATTTGGTCGGGATCCATGTTCGCTTGACCACTCTGATCCATAGAAAAGCTTCCCCTCCGGGAATTTTAAACAAGGAATCACCGTGTGTTTGTGTGGCTAAAGGCTAAAGCTTCCCAACTCCATCTTGCTACTTTGACTTCTCCGTTATTAATTGAACAAAATGCAAAAGATTCAGCAACACAGATGTCCAAAATACTGTGCAATTATGCCGTTAAAGCAGACAACTTTTAGCTGTGTGTGTGCACAGCGCTCGTATTTCCTTACGATCCGTGACGTCACGCGTACACGTCATCATTCCGCAACGTTTTCAACAAGAAACTCCCGGGAAATTTAAAATTGCAATTTAGTAAAGTAAAAAGGCCATATTGGCATGTGTTGCAATGTTAATATTTCATCATTGATGTACAAACTATCCGACTGCGTGGTGGCTAGTAGTGGCTTTCAGTAGGCCTTCAATTGGGTCAGCGTGGGACCAAATCCAGAAGTAATGCAAAGCATTTCAAATCAAATCTCAAACAACACAATGGATGTTAGGCTATGATCACCATATTGGGAAAGCCTTTTTAGACTCACGTCCAAGTTGGCTCCGGATAGATCAGATCGCTCCAGATTGGAACAGCACAGATTGGCGTGTGTCAGATTGCAGCGACTGAGATTAGCCATCTTGAAATTGATGTAGCGCAAATCGAGCCGGGACAGATCAGCGCCACTGAAGTTAAGGCCCTAAAATAGTACACACAAATGTTATAGACCAACATCTCGTGAATGAAAGAATTCAACTTAAAACAGCAAATACAATAACTTTAGTCTGCGACAACTGAACGGTTACATGGTTCAGTGTTTATTGGGGGTGAGGTGATGATGTCATAAAACTAATATGCGTCATTGCACATGTAATTTGTATGGGTGCTGTGGATGAGAAAAGTGAGTAAAACAACATGAAAAGCCAAACAAATGTGTACGTAAATACAAATCAACTTTCTTCTGTCGCTTCTTTCTGTGTTTGTGTTTAGAAGCAGGATGACGACGCCATTCACATTTCTTTAACATACTGTATCTACACCATGTAAAAATCTAATCACATTTTTGGGAGTAATACCAGATGAGAAAAAGGGCTGGATATATCATTTAAAACATATACAACATAAGGTGGCAAAAAACACTTCCAAAATGAATAAAGCAAAATATGTTTTTGACCAAAAATTCTTTCATATTCTCTACTGCTCGCTCGTCTTACCATATCTAAGTTACCCTCCAGGCACAATCTCCTCTCTCTGATCCCCTGGCCATCACTATGGACATCAATATTCCTGTTCCCATCTCCAAAGCTAAATGGTAAAACCTTTTTGGAATATCAAATCCATGTCTTTATCTGCCTTCTCTACCCAACTCAATTCTAGTCTATCATATCCGCCTCTTCTCCTCCCGAGTCTAACAACCCATCTGATCTCATCATTTCCTAGAACCAAACACTGTCCACCTGCCTTGACATCCTGGCTCCCTTCAACTCCAAAAGTGTCTGCTTCACTCACTCTTGCCCCTAGTTCATTACTGAGTTGTAGAAAATGAAAATCCACAGAAGACAACTTGAAAGACTAGCGGAAAACTCACCTCACCATAAGCAAGGATATACAGACCTTATCCAACAATACAAAACTGCCCTCAACACTGCTCGGTCCCCCTATTATTCCATCTCGTCCATTCTAACTCCTCTGATCCGCAGACTCTGTTCGATACAATAAACCATCTCCTCAAATCCATCGACAACTCCGCATCGTCCTTTACCACTGAAAAATGACATTCATTATTGTCATTCTTTCAATCCAAAATCAAAACTATCTATGACACCTTGACCCCCACTATCATCCTGAACAATGTACCACCTGTTCCACTCCTCAACTCTCAGCCTCTAACGTTAACATTTCCTACCAATGACCCAACCTATCGTTATAACCCTAACCCTATCGTCCATCACCCCACTTATTACTGAAATAATAAATGCTAAAATGATAAATGGGTTGTACTTGTATAGCGCTTTTCTACCTTCAAGGTACTTAAAGCGCTTTGACACTACTTCCACATTTACCCATTCACACACACATTCACACACTGATGGACGGAGCTGCCATGCAAAGCGCTAACCAGCAGCCATCAGGAGCAAGGGTGAAGTGTCTTGCTCAGGACACAACGGACGTGACGAGGTTGGTACTAGGTGGGGATAGAACCAGGGACCCTCGGGTTGCGCACGGCCACTCTCCCACTGCGCCACGCCGTCCCCTTAAAGTACCAATGATTGTCACACACACAATCATAATAATAATCAACTCTTCCCTCACCTCCAGTTTTGTTTCTCCTGCATTCTAAGCTGCCTTAGTCACACCTATCCTAAAAAAAACCTGGACTTGACCCTGAAACCATTAGCAACTTCCAGCCCATCTCCAACCTCCCTCTTCTGTGAAAGATATAAGAACGTGCAGCGGCAGAAGAAATAACTCGCCTCAACATCAATAATCTCCTTGATCCGTTTCAATCTGGTTTCCGTTCCCACCACAGCACTGAAACTGCCCTCATCAAAGTCGCAAATGACCTCTTGGCATTGGACTCAAGCCAGCTCCATATCCTCATTCTTCTGGATCGCACCACAGCTTTTAACACCATAAATCATTGCACCTTTCTCCCCCGTCTGGAAACCTCTCTCAAAATCACCGACACTGCGCTCCCCTGGCACTGCAAATCAGCCATCTGTCCCAAGGTGTCCCCCAAGGTTTGGTACTTGGCCCTCTCCTCTTCAGCCAGTACATACTCCCACTTGGACAAAGAATACAGCAACAGGGCCTCAATTATCATTGTTATGCTGACGACATTCAGATCTACATTTCAACCCGGTCCATCACCTGCCATACACACCACCAGCACCAACTGTCTCAATGACATAAACATCTGGATGAAGAATAACTTTCTCAAACTCAACTACAGCAAAACAGATCTCAAAATGATTGGTCCAAAATATCTCACCAATTTCTACAATACCATTTCATTTGAAGATCATGTCACACATCACTACAACAGCCTACATCCACCTCTCCTTCTCTACTGCTGAAACACTTATTCATGCTTCCATCAACTCCAAATTGAATTACTGCAACATCATCCTTTAAGGTTCATCTTCCACAACTTGGCTGCATGTCCTGTCCTAACGGTTACCTATCTCGCAGCGCATCCACTTCAAAATCCTTCTCCTGGCCCATAAAGTCCTCCACGACATGGCCCCATTCCACCTCTCTGACTTCCTCAACCCTCATATTCCTGTTAGAAACCTGTGTTCCACCAACAGTCCCCTGTTGTCCCCTCCTCATAGAACCCAACACTTTTGAAAACTGCTTTACTGGACCAACCATCTCATAACGCAAAGTTCTTTTTTATTTTGCCCATTTTTATGTTGATTTTCACTGGTTGTTTTATTATTATTATTATACTGTGTTTGCCTTGTATGATTGTCATCATGTTTCATTTTTATTACTGTGCCTTTTAAATGCAGTGTATAAATAAAATTAATTGTTATTATTATTATTATTCCATCCATCCAAGGCAGCGTACACCTTGGACATATTATTGTCTTAAAATATGGGAAATAACTACAAAGGGTACACTTCATTTACTAATCATGTTACAAAAAAGGTCAGTTTCAATTCTACCTAATGTTGGATATAGAGAACACACAAACCTTAAAATTCAATGATTTGATGCATTTGCAAACAGCTAAAATTAAGCACAAAGCAAACTATTACCTGCTATTTCAAAATGAATATTTTTTCTCAACAAAAAAGAAGTATAATCTTGGGGAAAAAAATGTACTTAACATTTACATGCACTTACTACACTTAAGACCTTTAGCATATCAGTATGTGGAATTAAAGGATGGAATGGGTTAAGCAAAGAAGTCCAACAATGTACTAATATGATCCAGTCTAAAAGGCTATTCAAACTACATACAGGGTGATTCAAAAATAATACACCGATATCATCACACATATATTCAGTTCTTAAGCATTGTAATGACCTGAATCAATGGTCATTTAACACAGGAGTCATCCAAGTTTTATTTTGTAATGACCTGAATCAATGGTCATTTGATACAGGAGTTATCCAAGTTTTATTTTGTAATGACCTGAATCAATGGTCATTTGATACAGGAGTTATCCAAGTTTTATTTTGTAATGACCTGAATCAATGGTCATTTAATACAGGAGTCATCCAAGTTTTATTTTGTATTGACCTGAATCAATGGTCATTTGATACAGGAGTTATCCAAGTTTTATTTTGTAATGACCTGAATCAATGGTCATTTAGTACAGGAGTTATCCAAGTTTTATTTTGTAATGACCTGAATCAATGGTCATTTAGTACAGGAGTTATCCAAGTTTTATTTTGTAATGACCTGAATCAATGGTCATTTAGTACAGGAGTTATCCAAGTTTTATTTTGTAATGACCTGAATCAATGGTCATTTAGTACAGGAGTTATCCAAGTTTTATTTTGTAATGACCTGAATCAATGGTCATTTGATACAGGAGTTATCCAAGTTTTATTTTGTAATGACCTGAATCAATGGTCATTTGATACAGGAGTTATCCAAGTTTTATTTTGTAATGACCTGAATCAATGGTCATTTGATACAGGAGTTATCCAAGTTGTATTTTGTAATGACCTGAATCAATGGTCATTTGATACAGGAGTTATCCAAGTTTTATTTTGTAATGACCTGAATCAATGGTCATTTGATACAGGAGTTATCCAAGTTGTATTTTGTAATGACCTGAATCAATGGTCATTTAGTACAGGAGTTATCCAAGTTTTATTTTGTAATGACCTGAATCAATGGTCATTTGATACAGGAGTTATCCAAGTTTTATTTTGTAATGACCTGAATCAATGGTCATTTGATACAGGAGTTATCCAAGTTTTATTTTGTAATGACCTGAATCAATGGTCATTTGATACAGGAGTTATCCAAGTTTTATTTTGTAATGACCTGAATCAATGGTCATTTAGTACAGGAGTTATCCAAGTTTTATTTTGTAATGACCTGAATCAATGGTCATTTGATACAGGAGTTATCCAAGTTTTATTTTGTAATGACCTGAATCAATGGTCATTTGATACAGTAGTTATCCAAGTTTTATTTTGTAATAACCTGAATCAATGGTCATTTGATACAGGAGTTATCCAAGTTTTATTTTGTAATGACCTGAATCAATGGTCATTTAATACAGGAGTCATCCAAGTTTTATTTTGTAATGACCTGAATCAATGGTCATTTAGTACAGGAGTTATCCAAGTTTTATTTTGTAATGACCTGAATCAATGGTCATTTGATACAGGAGTTATCCAAGTTTTATTTTGTAATGACCTGAATCAATGGTCATTTGATACAGGAGTTATCCAAGTTTTATTTTGTAATGACCTGAATCAATGGTCATTTGATACAGGAGTTATCCAAGTTTTATTTTGTAATGACCTGAATCAATGGTCATTTAGTACAGGAGTTATCCAAGTTTTATTTTGTAATGACCTGAATCAATGGTCATTTGATACAGGAGTTATCCAAGTTTTATTTTGTAATGACCTGAATCAATGGTCATTTGATACAGTAGTTATCCAAGTTTTATTTTGTAATAACCTGAATCAATGGTCATTTGATACAGGAGTTATCCAAGTTTTATTTTGTAATGACCTGAATCAATGGTCATTTAATACAGGAGTCATCCAAGTTTTATTTTGTAATGACCTGAATCAATGGTCATTTAGTACAGGAGTTATCCAAGTTTTATTTTGTAATGACCTGAATCAATGGTCATTTAGTACAGGAGTTATCCAAGTTTTATTTTGTAATGACCTGAATCAATGGTCATTTGATACAGGAGTTATCCAAGTTTTATTTTGTAATGACCTGAATCAATGGTCATTTGATACAGGAGTTATCCAAGTTTTATTTTGTAATGACCTGAATCAATGGTCATTTGATACAGGAGTTATCCAAGTTTTATTTTGTAATGACCTGAATCAATGGTCATTTAGTACAGGAGTTATCCAAGTTTTATTTCGTAATGACCTGAATCAATGGTCATTTGATACAGGAGTTATCCAAGTTTTATTTTGTAATGACCTGAATCAATGGTCATTTGATACAGGAGTTATCCAAGTTTTATTTTGTAATGACCTGAATCAATGGTCATTTGATACAGGAGTTATCCAAGTTTTATTTTGTAATGACCTGAATCAATGGTCATTTAGTACAGGAGTTATCCAAGTTTTATTTTGTAATGACCTGAATCAATGGTCATTTGATACAGGAGTTATCCAAGTTTTATTTTGTAATGACCTGAATCAATGGTCATTTGATACAGGAGTTATCCAAGTTTTATTTTGTAATGACCTGAATCAATGGTCATTTGATACAGGAGTTATCCAAGTTGTATTTTGTAATGACCTGAATCAATGGTCATTTGATACAGGAGTTATCCAAGTTTTATTTTGTAATGACCTGAATCAATGGTCATTTGATACAGGAGTTATCCAAGTTGTATTTTGTAATGACCTGAATCAATGGTCATTTAGTACAGGAGTTATCCAAGTTTTATTTTGTAATGACCTGAATCAATGGTCATTTGATACAGGAGTTATCCAAGTTTTATTTTGTAATGACCTGAATCAATGGTCATTTAATACAGGAGTTATCCAAGTTTTATTTTGTAATGACCTGAATCAATGGTCATTTAGTACAGGAGTTATCCAAGTTTTATTTTGTAATGACCTGAATCAATGGTCATTTGATACAGGAGTTATCCAAGTTTTATTTTGTAATGACCTGAATCAATGGTCATTTGATACAGGAGTTATCCAAGTTTTATTTTGTAATGACCTGAATCAATGGTCATTTAGTACAGGAGTTATCCAAGTTTTATTTTGTAATGACCTGAATCAATGGTCATTTGATACAGGAGTTATCCAAGTTTTATTTTGTAATGACCTGAATCAATGGTCATTTGATACAGGAGTTATCCAAGTTTTATTTTGTAATGACCTGAATCAATGGTCATTTGATACAGGAGTTATCCAAGTTGTATTTTGTAATGACCTGAATCAATGGTCATTTGATACAGGAGTTATCCAAGTTTTATTTTGTAATGACCTGAATCAATGGTCATTTGATACAGGAGTTATCCAAGTTTTATTTTGTAATGACCTGAATCAATGGTCATTTAGTACAGGAGTTATCCAAGTTTTATTTTGTAATGACCTGAATCAATGGTCATTTGATACAGGAGTTATCCAAGTTTTATTTTGTAATGACCTGAATCAATGGTCATTTAGTACAGGAGTTATCCAAGTTTTATTTCGTAATGACCTGAATCAATGGTCATTTGATACAGGAGTTATCCAAGTTTTATTTTGTAATGACCTGAATTAATGGTCATTTAGTACAGGAGTTATCCAAGTTTTATTTCGTAATGACCTGAATCAATGGTCATTTAGTACAGGAGTTATCCAAGTTTTATTTTGTAATGACCTGAATTAATGGTCATTTAGTACAGGAGTTATCCAAGTTTTATTTTGTAATGACCTGAATTAATGGTCATTTGATACAGGAGTTATCCAAGTTTTATTTTGTAATGACCTGAATCAATGGTCATTTGATACAGGAGTTATCCAAGTTTTATTTTGTAATGACCTGAATCAATGGTCATTTGATACAGGAGTTATCCAAGTTGTATTGCGCTACTATTTCACCATTGTGGTCATGTAATCCTTTCGGGGCCGTTCAATTGTTGGAAGACCACGTTTATTTACCCTCAAAATAGCGACTCCTTAACCAATCCTGGGGCGTGTTTGGGAGGAATTGTCATATCCCTGCCGGTGGTGGCCATATTGAACACTTGTAAAGCATGAAATAAATATTCAAAGTTATGTACAACACTTGTGATCAAGCTAGGTTTTCTATAGTTTTTCCTTTTTGAAAAATCGAGTGATAATATTGGCGTATTCTTTTTTTAATCACCCTGGTAGACTATTATCATTATCTCATTAAGTGAATCAGAACTGAGGGGCGGTATAGCTTGGTTGGTAGAGCGGCCGGGTCAGCAACTTGAGGGTTGCAGGTTCGATCCCCGCTTCCGCCATCCTAGTCGATACCGTTGTGTCCTTGGGCAAGACACTTTACCCACATGCTCCCTGTGCCACCCACACTGGTTTAATTGGAACTTAGATATTGGGTTTCACTATGTAAAGCGCTTTGAGTCACTTGAGGAAAAAGTGCTATATAAACATAATTCACTTCACTTCACAACTGTCTTAAGTATTTATTACCAGAAATGCTTGATGTACATGAGTACAAGCCGGTAATTTGTTAGTCATTGCTATGAAGTGGAAAAGGGGCAGCATTAAATACACTTTGCCTCTTCCTACTCCTTTTCAGGCATGTGGTAATGACAAAATGAAAATATGGGACATGCCATTTTAAAATTGTACACATGTTCAAAATGAACTTCAACCAACCAACCAAAGATCGGAGCCATGTGACAATGCCAAAATGAAGTGGGAAGACAATTACTGTTTTAACTTGCATTACCTGGCAACGAAGCTCAGACTTGGTGGGCGTTGCCAAAAGAAAACGAACAAACTCCTTGCGGGAAATTGGAGAGTGGTCTTCAGGCGGCTGAGAGTTCTGGAATGAAATAGTGGATATGACAAGTAAGCACACTCCAAAGGGATAAAAGGATAGTTGCTGTAAACCTGAATTAATGCTTACTTTCACGACCACTTCCAACTGATCAGCAAGCTGCTCAATTCCAAAGAACCGAGCCTCCTCAAGAACACCTGCAAAACAGTTTTTACCACATCTAAACTTTGCACTACAGTTACTATATAAGAAAACACTTTATCAGTTGGCTGAAACAAAGGTTCCAGGAGACACTTGAATGTACAGTGAGTGCACCCGGAAAACATTTACAGCGCTTCACCATTTCCACATTTTATTATGTTACAGCCTTATTCCAAAATGGAATAAATTCATTTTGGTCTTCAGAATTCTACAGACAATACCCCATTAAGACAATGTGAAAAGTTTGTACATTATTTTTTGCAAATTTATTACAAATACAAATATTAAAAATCACGTGTACATAAGTATTCTCAACCTTTGCTCAATACTTTGTTGATGCTCCTTTAGCAGCAATTACAGCCTCAAGTGGTTTTGAATACGAAGCCACAAGCTTGGCAGACCTATCTTTGAGCATGTTCTCTCTTTCTCATTCCTCTTTGCAGCACCTCTCAAGCAACCATCAGGCTAGATGGGTAGTGTTGATTTTCATCCAGGATGTCTCTGTACATTGCTGCATTCATCTTAGTCTAGTCAGAGAGGTGACCAAGAACCTGATGGTCACTCTGTCAGAGCTACAGCATTCCTCTGTGGAGGGAGGAGAACCTTCCAGGAGGACAACCATCTTTGCTCTACCAAACAGGACTGTATGGTAGAGCGGCCAGACGGACGCCATTTCTTAGTAAAAGGTTTTCCAAAAATCAACCTGAAATACTCTGACCATGAGAAACTAAATGATGTGGTCTGGGGAGACAAAAGATTAAAGTCTTTGGCGTGAATGCCAGGCGTCATGTTTGGGGGCAACTAGGCACCGCTCATCACCAGGCCAATACATCCCTACAGTGAAGCATGGTGGTGGCAGCATCATGCTGTGGGGATGGTTTTCAGCGACAGGAAGAGGGGGACTAGTCAGAATGAATGCAGCAAAGTACACAGACATCCTGAATAAAAAAAAAAAATGCTTTCCATCCAGCCTGAAGGAGCTTTAGAATTGGCAAAACTGCCCAAAGATATATGTGTGCCAAGTTTGTAACATTGTATTTAAAAAGACTTGAGGTTGTAATTTCTGCCATAGGTGCATCAAGAAAGTATTGAGGAAATGCTGTGAAGGCTTACGTACATGTGATTTTTGTTTTGTTTTTAAATTACATCATCAATATGGGGTATTGTCTGTTGAGTTTTGAGGACAAAAGTGAATGTATTGTATTTTGGAATAAGGCTGTGACATTAAATGTGGAAAGAGTGAAGTGCTGTGAATACTTTCCAGATGCACTGTATGTGAGGGTTTCTGCTGGTATCACCAAACCAAATGTCATGTTTGTAATGCATTTTTAATATAACTTAAAACACATTTGATGCCAATGTCCTACTGTAGATCGTAATCATATATCATGCCGAATCAACTAGTGGCCCGGGGGCCACACCCAGCCCGCCAAAGCTTTTCATTTGGCTCGCTGAACAACACCCAAATAGGCTTGATGAAACCATTCAAACCAAGGTTGATCGCGTATGCAGTACTCCTGCCACTCAGCAGGGGTCAACAGTGAGGCATATGTGTCACTATGAAGCAGCAGTAGGATGAGTAGAACAAGACTACGCATTCACCCTAAAGAAATGTTTAATGAATAGCAAAAATCCGACTTAACGACTGGATAACAAAGTTCTGCGCCAAGCAAGGACTGGAGTCATTATTTTCTGGCGACGGACACATGGATCCAGACAAGAAGCAACAATGGTGGATATCCAAGTGTGTGTAAACTTCATCACAAAACTTGGTAGAGCATTTGTAAGTAGATATTGTGCATAAAGACATTTACTTTGTTTTGTATGGAAATTGTTGACTTTGCGATGTCTTTTGTATTCGCGTTCGTGTTAGTTGTCTGAGTAAAGCTTGCAGTGTTAAATTTGACCAGTAGAGGGCGACAATGCTACACCTCAGCTTTCATTGCAATAAGTCACATAAAGTGTGTGCAATATTTGGAGTGTGAATGTTGAGTCATTTTTACATGTGTAAATTTTTATTTTGTAGTTTATTGTGTGGATATACTAACAATAAACCTATATTTGTGTAAAATACACAATGGACATTATACTTTTGTCATGTTTATATTTTCTGTTTTACAATCCTAAATGAAGGAAGAAGTGTAAATAAATAAAATTGAGGAAGGAAATGAATTCAAAAGAAGGAACATCAATCTTCAACAAAACTTATGGAGCTTCTGTTTTTTCATCCTTTGAATAAGCTCCACACGCTGGAAACGAGTAGCCAGGGCAGAATAATGAATTCATGCTGATGTGTTCACTTTGCAATCAAGCAAACGCAATCTCAAAGATATTTAACATGCAGGGGCACTTCCTGAAGAAACATCCACATTCTGATGTTGGCCCCTGAGCCCTTGGGCTCCTGAAACTGTGGCCCTCTTCATTATGTAGTGGAATAGCCTTGTCATTAGGGGTGTGGGGAAAAAATCTATTCGAATTTGAATCGCAATTCTCACGTTGTGCGATTCAGAATCGATTCTCATTTTTAAAAAATCTTTTTTTTTTACCAATCCAACAAAACAATACACAGCAATAACATAACAATGCAATCCAATTCCACAACCAAACCTGAGCCAGCAAGACTCAGAACTGCAATAAACAGAGCAATTGAGAGGAGACACAAACACCACACAGAACTAAGCAAAAGAAGTGAAACAAAAATGAATATTATCAACAACAGTATCAATATTAGTTATAATTTCAACATAGCAGTGATTAAAAATCCCTCATTGACATTATCATTAGACATTTATAAAAATAAAAAAAGAACAATAGTGTCACAGTAGCTTACACTTGCATGGCATCTCATAAGCTGGACAACACACTGTGTCCAATGTTTTCACAAAGATAAAATAAGTCATATTTTTGGTTCTTTTAATAGTTCAAACAAATTTACATGATTGCAATCAGTTGATAAAACATTGTCCTTTACAATTATAAAAGCTTTTTACAAAAATCTACTACTCTGCTAGCATGTCAGCAGACGGGTAGATCCTGCTGAAATCTTATGTATTGAATGAATAGAGAATCCTTTTGAACCGGGAAAAAATCGTTTTTGAATCGAGAATCGTGTTGAATTGAAAAAAAAGAAAAACAGATTTTGAATCGAATTGTGACCCCAAGAATCGATATTGAATCAAATCGTGGGACACCCAAAGATTTGCAGCCCTACTTGTCATATATAGTCAAAAGCATACGATAGTCTGTGTCGGCAAAATTGTAAGCATGTGACAATGACACTATTGAGTAGTTGAAAAGTTTACATTAACCGTGGTCAAATTTAGCAGTAATAAATAATATAAACAACGCAAGTAACCCTTTCCAACACAATACAGATATTTAGATAGTACTGTAGTAGGCACCCGCGCCCCCCGCAACCTCAAAGGGAATAAGCGGATGGAAATGGATGGAATTAGTATTTCTCACCATTGTAATTAGGAGGTCTACAACATAAAAGTAAAACGAAATCTCAATCATTGTTCATAAAAATTATACTTCAATAAATATTGAACATCTTGATGTGCAGTTTTTCCCCAATTGGGAAAACTGGTATTGGGTAGTTTATTTTGTTGTCAATGCCATGACGGCATAATTGCTCATTCATACATGTTGATGAACTCATGTTGCACATCTAGTTTTAAGTTGAAATATTCTCACACAGGGAATATTTGGCTATGTTATAATCTTTTTTTCCACCTAACTTTTGTTACTTAGCAGTAGGGATGTATTCTTTGTTACTGGTTCCCAATTGGATCAGTTAAAATTCTGGACAAATCATATCGCTACTTTTGGAATCCACCTGACCGTCGTAATTATGACACTCGTGCTGTCACATTCTTTTGGATCCATTGTGTCAACACAGGCCTTGACTTACAATAGTACAACAAATATTAAAGCTAATAAAAAATAATTTTTTCACATCTTTGTCTTGTCTTAACTTTCTTGTTGCCTCTTTTTGTACTGCTTTCCAAATCTAAACATTGGAACTAATTAACTAGCCTCAACGAAATTGACAAGATATTGGATTTGAGGGAACCTGCTTGTGGTGACAGGGCGGTTGTTGCTGGACACATAAATTACTCTTGGGAGGAGAAGGAGTGCCGCGTGCCTGGCGACCCTTACAGTCGAGAATGTGAAGATAACTACCTATTCGGAATTACGACCACAGGACATCTGCTGATTGGAGTAAGCGTTGCTCTGGTTTGTCAACAAATTGGAAGTTGCTGGCAGCCTTCAAAGTACCCTAGAGCTGCCACACATGATTGGAGGACACTCCTAACATCGGAACATATGCTCTGCAGGATGAATTTGAGGACCAGTAATTGACAATTAAGAGTGAGAAGCAAATTAGATTTTTGCTCGCAAACAAAACATTCTAACTTGGATTGTTTCCCTGGCTTGGAGACGCTCCCGAAGGACAGTGCGGCGAAGACACTACAAACTCCCTTCTTGTCTCCCATGGACACACACACCTGTTTGGTCTGTGTAAGCGAGCGGTCCTGCCTGCTCATACCGAAACCAAGAGTGTGGATAACTGACAAGCGGCTTCACTCAGTTCAATTAGTTCTACTGTCAAATTACCATGCTGAGTTGCTGGGAGTGATGCACAGAGTGAGACCTCTTGTATCCAGTTTAAAAGCCAGAGATGAAGAAGATAAACACACATTATGGCAGCAAAGTTATCAAGTTCCTTTTCATTTCATTTTTAATCTAATTAATTGACTTGTGTATTATTGAACCAGGCCTAAAATTGTTGGACATATTTTAATATCTTTGGACATGATACCTAATGTTTTTTAATGCCATTTTGATTAATTGATTGATTGACACTTTTATTAGTAGATTGTACAGTACAGTACATATTCTGTACAATTGACCACTAAATGATAACACTCCAATAAGTTTTTCAACTTGTTTAAGTCGGGTCCACCTTAATCAATTCATGGTATTTAAGGTCTTAAATTTCCCAAAATCAATTTAATGACTTTTAAAGCTCTTTAATGACCCGCAGAAAGCCTGATATACTTCAATTTGAAAAATGCCCTTACCTCGTATATTTACGCCCTCATTGATGATAAGCTGACCATGTCTCAAGTAATTGAGAATAGGCTCAAAGTATTCAGGACTGCGGTCGATGAGGTAGGCTCCATGCTCATCTTGCTTGTTCCCCCACACATCTGGGGAAGAGTGACAAACATATCAAATAAACCTTAACCAAAGTCTCAAGATAGAACCAATATAAAAAAAAAAGTACACGCCTGGCTTTAAGGGGACCTAATATGCAAAACCAGTTTTACTTACTGGTACCTTTTTTTGTGTAAATGCCCAAAAACCCACTGCACAAGTTTCGGAAATTAGGAGGATTGGCCGTAATAATTTTTAGTTTTTATTCCTATTGTAATATTTCTCTATTTTGTTTCCATTTAAACCCTCATTATTTACTTTTTACTTTTATTTAAATTGATGTCAACACTGTACACTGCTGCTGGAATTTTAATTTTCCTGAAGGAATCAATAAAGTACTATCTATCTATCTAATATTTATAAACAATCTTGCTTTCCTTCATACTTCCTCCAAACAAGCCGTTTGGAATTGCCCATTTTCTGACATTCTTCCCAAGTGTGACGTCAGCTGATATCTCCATATATGGTAGAAATTTAAGCAAAGAGCGAGTCCGCCATTGTAGTCTGAAGTTGTCGTACATAAATTCCTTAATTTTCTCTTTCCTCTCGTTGTGGGGCAGACTGGCTCATACATGCAAATGCATCCTCCGATGTTGGCATTTTTTTAACACAAATTAGCATATAGTTGTAGACTCGATATGGATGCCCTAAAACCTACAACATGGCTAACTGGGAGAAGATGCAGTCAAAGTGGCGGCACATAATTAAGACCGCTCACAAAACCGTGCATCCTACAAAGACGGTCAGAATACAGCTTGAATATGGTCTGTAGAACATAATCTGTGCGACCTTTAAACCAAAGAACCAGCCGTCACATGTCATGTAGGCAAGAGGAAAATGTTTTAAAAGAAGATTCAAATCATAATGTGCCTACCTTTCTCTCGAAACATGTGAGCAAGCATACTCTCTGGCTCTTTGCTGACCAACGTGCTCCTAAATGATACATTTGGATGAGACAAATACAACAAGATGTGCAAAACTAAGGTGTGTTAGCTATTAGAAGGAATTCTAGTACTACTTACCTTGTCGTGGTGAATAGACGGCCACCAATATTTAGGGTCAACCAGTCGGTGTGAGCGCCTTGCTTGTCAAATGACACTTTCACTTCATTCTGACAATCTGTGATGGACATGGGAACAATGATCATTAGGGTAGGAATCTTCAAGTAGCAGTCAAGCTGCAGTGATGCCAGCCAGTACTCACCAATGAATGGATCACCTTCTGAGACATACAACACATCGTCGTCTCTATTACAAGGAGGTTGGACACAGAGGCACGCAAATGAAGAACAAGTAAATGTGACATCTTAGGAAAGGTTTTTGTTCAGTTCTTACCTAATAAGGGCAATGTCGTCTATGAGACCTCCCTTTCCATTATACAAACAGGAGGCTTTCATTCCCAATTTATTGCTGGCTACAGACAGTAAGTCAGACAAGGCCCCATATACTGCTACAACCTGAGTGGACAAAATATCATTTGTGCTTTGCAAGACATTCTATAAAATATATGTAACGTAGAAGAGCGTGCAGGAATGCAAAAGACAGCAGGCTTACAATACTTTTAAATTCAGTCCTAACAGCGTGCAGGAATGCAGATGAGTGTTGTAAGCATTTCACCAATCTCGCAGCAAAACAGTCTCCCAACACTACGAGGATGGCATCAAGGCCTATTTGTCCAAGCATGAGGGTTGGGAAACGAAGGTGTTTGGCGAGGGAAGTGTGGATTCAGGCCGGGTGGCCTATTTCAAGTTCCAGGTAACCCTACATTATTATATTTTATAAATAGTAAACCAAGTTGTGGTCGTAGTTTAGTCGTGGATGTACACTCTATAGTGATCAATCCAATAAACATTTGATTTGACATTTAATTGCGCCCATTGGTATTGTGCTTACAACAACAGCAGGCTTACAAGTACTTTTCAACTCAGTCCTAACAGCAAAGTACTTTTCAACTCAGTCCTAACATCAAAGTACTTTTCAACTCAGTCCTAACAGCAAAGTACTTTTCAACTCAGTCCTAACAGCAAAGTACTTTTCAACTCAGTCCTAACAGCAAAGTACTTTTCAACTCAGTCCTAACAGCAAAGTACTTTTCAACTCAGTCCTAACAGCAAAGTACTTTTCAACTCAATCCTAACAGCAAAGTACTTTTCAACTCAGTCCTAACAGCAAAGTACTTTTCAACTCAGTCCTAACAGCAAAGTACTTTTCAACTCAGTCCTAACAGCAAAGTACTTTTCAACTCAGTCCTAACAGCAAAGTACTTTTCAACTCAGTCCTAACAGCAAAGTACTTTTCAACTCAGTCCTAACAGCAAAGTACTTTTCAACTCAGTCCTAACAGCAAAGTACTTTTCAACTCAGTCCTAACAGCAAAGTAATTTTCAACTCAGTCCTAACAGCAAAGTACTTTTCAACTCAGTCCTAACAGCAAAGTACTTTTCAACTCAATCCTAACAGCAAAGTACTTTTCAACTCAGTCCTAACAGCAAAGTACTTTTCAACTCAGTCCTAACAGCAAAGTACTTTTCAACTCAGTCCTAACAGCAAAGTACTTTTCAACTCAGTCCTAACAGCAAAGTACTTTTCAACTCAGTCCTAACAGCAAAGTACTTTTCAACTCAGTCCTAACAGCAAAGTACTTTTCAACTCAGTCCTAACAGCAAAGTACTTTTCAACTCAGTCCTAACAGCAAAGTACTTTTCAACTCAGTCCTAACAGCAAAGTACTTTTCAACTCAGTCCTAACAGCAAAGTACTTTTCAACTCAGTCCTAACAGCAAAGTACTTTTCAACTCAGTCCTAACAGCAAAGTACTTTTCAACTCAATCCTAACAGCAAAGTACTTTTCAACTCAGTCCTAACAGCAAAGTACTTTTCAACTCAGTCCTAACAGCAAAGTACTTTTCAACTCAGTCCTAACAGCAAAGTACTTTTCAACTCAGTCCTAACAGCAAAGTACTTTTCAACTCAGTCCTAACAGCAAAGTACTTTTCAACTCAGTCCTAACAGCAAAGTACTTTTCAACTCAGTCCTAACAGCAAAGTACTTTTCAACTCAGTCCTAACAGCAAAGTACTTTTCAACTCAGTCCTAACAGCAACGTACTTTTCAACTCAGTCCTAACAGCAAAGTACTTTTCAACTCAGTCCTAACAGCAAAGTACTTTTCAACTCAGTCCTAACAGCAAAGTACTTTTCAACTCAGTCCTAACAGCAAAGTACTTTTCAACTCAGTCCTAACAGCAAAGTACTTTTCAACTCAGTCCTAACAGCAAAGTACTTTTCAACTCAGTCCTAACAGCAAAGTACTTTTCAACTCAATCCTAACAGCAAAGTACTTTTCAACTCAGTCCTAACAGCAAAGTACTTTTCAACTCAGTCCTAACAGCAAAGTACTTTTCAACTCAGTCCTAACAGCAATTGGTCCAACAACAAACCTCATTCTGCCGACTTTTCAACATACCTTGCCATTTTTGGAGGTGCCGTTAACAAATAACGTCACTCTTCGCATGATTGCTCTTTGGTTGGAGGTGAAGGTTTAAATGCTTTTAATTTGGTTGGAAGTGAAGGTTTAAAAGCTTTAAATTTGGTTGGAAGTGAAGGTTTAATTGCTTTTAATTTGGTCGACGACGCAGCTAGCTAGCATGTGCTGCACAAGATACTTGCTAGCTCGCGGGAGAACGCTCCGTAACGCGAGAAGGGCGATGCCTTCACTTGTAATCGGAAATTCTTTAAACATTATAAGAGAACTGTCGTAGCCGTCTTTTTTGGACATGAATGTACATTGAATATCTTTGTGAATAAATAAATGTGTCTTTGATGATATATTATTTTAACATTGAAATATTTTCTGGATATATACTGAACTAAATGAACAACTATTTGTGGGTTATTGAAGCTGTCTTTCTGCTCCTACGCTGCAATTGGCCAAACTGACCAGGGTGACGACACGACACATGTACGTCATTCATGACGTACCCGGAAAAAAACAACATGGAATCCAGGCGGACAGTAGTGTATTTCTTATTGAATAATTCATATAAAATGCATCTTATTCCTTATTGAATGATTGATATAAAATGGATCGTATTTCTTATTGAGCGATTGATATAAAATATATGGGTGGGCGGGTAACTAACCAACTGGCTGTTTTTTAAACCATTTTGTTTAATCGTTGTATTTTCTATCTTGTTTCTCATTTGGACTTTCTTTTCTGTCTCTGCTGTTAATGGCAAAGTCTCAAAGTAATTGAAATGTATTTGGATTGAGTTGGAGACGCAAGCAAAATGTCTTGTAATGGAGAAGATAGTTGCTCCTGCTGTTCCCTCCCGATCTCGTCTTCCAGTGTCTACCAGACAGTGGAGGAGATGGACTTCCAACGAGGTTTGTAGTGGTCAACCTGTACCTAGTATGCATGTATTATTCATTTAGTAACCCAAGATGGACTTCCAACGAGGTTTGTAGTGGTCAACCTGTACCTAGTATGCATGTATTATTCATTTAGTAACCCAAGATGGACTTCCAACAAGGTTTGTAGTGGTCAACCTGTACCTAGTATGCATGTATTATTCATTTAGTAACCCAAGATGGACTTCCAACGAGGTTTGTAGTGGTCAACCAGTACCTAGTATGCATGTATTATTCATTTAGTAACCCAAGTCCTTATACTTTGCAGGTATCTGGTCTGCTGCCATGAATGGAGACTTAAAGAGGGTGAAATCCTTAATCCAGAGAGGCATCCCTCCCAACCTCAAAGACACAGCAGGATACACAGCTCTTGTGGGTTCAGATGTCCCATCGTTCTGTTCCATTTGCCTTTTACTAAAATGACATCATTGTTTCAGCACTATGCGAGTCGCAGCGGACATCTGACTGTGTGTGACTTTCTTCTGGAGAGTGGTGCTTGTGCGTCTCCTCAGACACCGGGCGGTGCCACGCCACTCCACCGCGCAGCCTTCTGTGGTCACCTGGATGTCGCTCGATTGCTTTTGCGCCACAGAGCAGATCCAATGATCGCTGATGGTGACGGTGCATCTGCTCTACACAAGGTAAGAATACCAAGGTTGAAATTGAATGAGAAAAAAAGACAACAGTCCTGATAATGCTTCAATGATGTAATAAGGCTGCAGAACAAGGTCATGAAAAGGTGTGTCAACTGCT
The DNA here is from genome assembly GCF_033978795.1 of Nerophis ophidion. Taxonomy (NCBI): domain Eukaryota; kingdom Metazoa; phylum Chordata; class Actinopteri; order Syngnathiformes; family Syngnathidae; genus Nerophis; species Nerophis ophidion. Next base: position 78,578,036 of record NC_084617.1, on the reverse strand, counting down.
CCTTGAGGCTTGTCCAGCACTCTCCAGCCTGAAGAACAAGAGGCTCCAGCTAGCCTACCACATAGCGCCCCAAGAGCATTTGCAGAAGCTCCTAAAAGCACCCCTCCAACCGTAGCATTTAGCCTCGCACAACCTGAGCTCAGTGTGCCAGACGCTAGCAGGTGAGGCTGTGCAAGGACTGCGGAATGTAGACCTCGCTACCCGACGCCTTAGAGGCTTTGCCCTATGGACACTGAGTGGGGATTTGTGGACTGGAGTTCGAGCGCAGCGTGTGCAGAGCTGGAACATCTAGGGCTGGGGTCGGCAACCCAACATGTTGAGAGAGTCCTACTGAACCAAAAATACAAAAAACAAATCTGTCTGGAGCCCCCCAAAAAGTCAAAGGCCTTATGTAAACGCTGGCAACACATTTAGTAAGTGTCTCAGAGTGTCAGATAACTCCTGGAAATGACTGGCTTAAAACTGCCAAAGGTATAGATGCGTGTGTCCAAGTTAAAAGAAAGGACAGGCTGTCTTCTTCTAATGGATTTATTACAATCATTGCAAGCTGGGTAACATTTGCTGTCGCCTGGAACAACATGATAACGTTTGCTGTGGTCTGGAACAACATGGCACACAACTATGAGAAAAGCAGCCAATATTACATCCAGATAATGTGTCATGACACATGCCAATACAAATTAAATACACAGAGGACATAGGTCAAGGAAATGAGTCTGACGAGTCCACATTTCAAGTTGTTTTTGAAAACTGTGGACCTCTGGACCAAAGAGGAAAATAACCATCCAGGCTGTTCTAGGGTGAAAGTGTGGTAGTCAGCTTGTGTGATGGTATGGGGGTGTATTAGTGATTGTTGTAGGGTGAAAGTGTGGTAGTCAGCATGTGTGATGGTATGGGGGTGTATTAGTGATTGTTGTAGGGTGAAAGTGTTGTAGTCAGCATGTGTGATGGTATGGGGGTGTATTAGTGATTGTTGTAGGGTGAAAGTGTTGTAGTCAGCATGTGTGATGGTATGGGGGTGTATTAGTGATTGTTGTAGGGTGAAAGTGTTGTAGTCAGCATGTGTGATGGTATGGGGGTGTATTAGTGATTGTTGTAGGGTGAAAGTGTGGTAGTCAGCATGTGTGATGGTATGGGGGTGTATTAGTGATTGTTGTAGGGTGAAAGTGTTGTAGTCAGCATGTGTGATGGTATGGGGGTGTATTAGTGATTGTTGTAGGGTGAAAGTGTTCTAGGCAGCATGTGTGATGGTATGGGGGTGTATTAGTGATTGTTGTAGGGTGAAAGTGTGGTAGTCAGCATGTGTGATGGTATGGGGGTGTATTAGTGATTGTTGTAGGGTGAAAGTGTTGTAGGCAGCATGTGTGATGGTATGGGGGTGTATTAGTGATTGTTGTAGGGTGAAAGTGTGGTAGTCAGCATGTGTGATGGTATGGGGGTGTATTAGTGATTGTTGTAGGGTGAAAGTGTGGTAGTCAGCATGTGTGATGGTATGGGGGTGTATTAGTGATTGTTGTAGGGTGAAAGTGTGGTAGTCAGCATGTGTGATGGTATGGGGGTGTATTAGTGATTGTTGTAGGGTGAAAGTGTTGTAGTCAGCATGTGTGATGGTATGGGGGTGTATTAGTGATTGTTGTAGGGTGAAAGTGTGGTAGTCAGCATGTGTGATGGTATGGGGGTGTATTAGTGATTGTTGTAGGGTGAAAGTGTGGTAGTCAGCATGTGTGATGGTATGGGGGTGTATTAGTGATTGTTGTAGGGTGAAAGTGTGGTAGTCAGCATGTGTGATGGTATGGGGGTGTATTAGTGATTGTTGTAGGGTGAAAGTGTTCTAGTCAGCATGTGTGATGGTATGGGGGTGTATTAGTGATTGTTGTAGGGTGAAAGTGTTGTAGTCAGCATGTGTGATGGTATGGGGGTGTATTAGTGATTGTTGTAGGGTGAAAGTGTGGTAGTCAGCATGTGTGATGGTATGGGGCTGTATTAGTGATTGTTGTAGGGTGAAAGTGTTCTAGTCAGCATGTGTGATGGTATGGGGGTGTATTAGTGATTGTTGTAGGGTGAAAGTGTGGTAGTCAGCATGTGTGATGGTATGGGGGTGTATTAGTGATTGTTGTAGGGTGAAAGTGTGGTAGTCAGCATGTGTGATGGTATGGGGGTGTATTAGAGATTGTTGTAGGGTGAAAGTGTGGTAGTCAGCATGTGTGATGGTATGGGGGTGTATTAGTGATTGTTGTAGTCAGCATGTGTGATAGTATGGGGGTGTATTAGTGATTGTTGTAGTCAGCATGTGTGATGGTATGGGGGTGTATTAGTGATTGTTGTAGGGTGAAAGTGTGGTAGTCAGCATGTGTGATGGTATGGGGGTGTATTAGTGATTGTTGTAGGGTGAAAGTGTTGTAGGCAGCATGTGTGATGGTATGGGGGTGTATTAGTGATTGTTGTAGGGTGAAAGTGTTGTAGTCAGCATGTGTGATGGTATGGGGGTGTATTAGTGGTTGTTGTAGGGTGAAAGTGTGGTAGTCAGCATGTGTGATGGTATGGGGGTGTATTAGTGATTGTTGTAGGGTGAAAGTGTTGTAGTCAGCATGTGTGATGGTATGGGGGTGTATTAGTGATTGTTGTAGGGTGAAAGTGTGGTAGTCAGCATGTGTGATGGTATGGGGGTGTATTAGTGATTGTTGTAGGGTGAAAGTGTGGTAGTCAGCATGTGTGATGGTATGGGGGTGTATTAGTGATTGTTGTAGGGTGAAAGTGTTGTAGTCAGCATGTGTGATGGTATGGGGGTGTATTAGTGATTGTTGTAGGGTGAAAGTGTTGTAGTCAGCATGTGTGATGGTATGGGGGTGTATTAGTGATTGTTGTAGGGTGAAAGTGTTGTAGTCAGCATGTGTGATGGTATGGGGGTGTATTAGTGATTGTTGTAGGGTGAAAGTGTGGTAGTCAGCATGTGTGATGGTATGGGGGTGTATTAGTGATTGTTGTAGGGTGAAAGTGTGGTAGTCAGCATGTGTGATGGTATGGGGGTGTATTAGTGATTGTTGTAGGGTGAAAGTGTGGTAGTCAGCATGTGTGATGGTATGGGGGTGTATTAGTGATTGTTGTAGGGTGAAAGTGTTGTAGTCAGCATGTGTGATGGTATGGGGGTGTATTAGTGATTGTTGTAGGGTGAAAGTGTGGTAGTCAGCATGTGTGATGGTATGGGGGTGTATTAGTGATTGTTGTAGGGTGAAAGTGTGGTAGTCAGCATGTGTGATGGTATGGGGGTGTATTAGTGATTGTTGTAGGGTGAAAGTGTTGTAGTCAGCATGTGTGATGGTATGGGGGTATATTAGTGATTGTTGTAGGGTGAAAGTGTGGTAGTCAGCATGTGTGATGGTATGGGGGTGTATTACTGATTGTTGTAGGGTGAAAGTGTTGTAGTCAGCATGTGTGATGGTATGGGGGTGTATTAGTGATTGTTGTAGGGTGAAAGTGTGGTAGTCATCATGTGTGATGGTATGGGGGTGTATTAGTGGCCAATGCATGGCTAATTTACACATCTGTGAAGGCACCATTAATGCTGAATTGTCCATACAGTTATTATGGACGCCCCTGCTTATTTCAGCAAGACAATGCCAAGCCAGTTGTTACAACAGCGTGGCTTCATAGTAAAATAGTACAGACTGGCCTGCCTATAGTTCAGACATTGAAAATGTGTGCTTGCTAAATTAAGAGGCAGGAGACTGTTGAACAACTTAAGCTGTACATCAAGCAAGAATGGGAAAGAATTCCACTTCAAAAATGTGTCTCAGTTCCCAAACCTTTACTGAGTGTTGTTCAAAGGAAAGGCCATGTAACACACTGGTAAAAAAGTTCATGATTATTTCCAACAAAAAATAACGGGGTTTGTCAGTGTGAAGATGAAATATCTTGTCTTTGCAGTCTTTTCAATTGAATATAAGTTGAAAAGGATTTGTTGTATTCTCTTTTTATTGAGCATTTACACAAGGTGACAACTTCACTGCTTTTGCCTTTTGTATCGAAGAAGTACACGCAGAGGGGAACTTCAAACAGTTTGAAATGGAAGGAATTGAAAGAGTTTAAGTTCAATAAAAATATCAGCAAAATAAAAGAAAAGTGCACAATAATACTAGCTTGCACAGAACAACACAGGCAGGGGAGTGAAGTGGTGAATGTCATGTGTGTAGTACTGCTGGCCGGCAGCAGGGGGAAGCACACTCTCGGAAGATTTAGCTAAGTAAGTGAAGTGACCTCATTTATACTCCCTGCTTGCAGTATGTTTGGCAAACTAGTCTCAAACACACAAGTCAGTGAGCACTCATTTCAACACATAACCTTACACAGGAAGTAGGCATGAGACTTCTTTTCCATCTGGCTTTTAAAACTTCATTTGGTGTTTCCATGGAGCCAAAGCCAAAATGCTGTGTTTAGTCCTTCACTTGCCAGTCACATTTTTCTCCTGATCCGCTCTGTTAAAATGATCTCAACTGGCCTGCTGACAGATGTTTATGGGAAAATGATCTTGAGTATTTAATGGCCGCTCCACTGAATCCCTGCCATTTGCTCTGTGAGAAAAGAGAGAAATCTTCCTTATGAGCAGTCGAGTTGTGACCAGGAGTAACACTCATATGTTAAAAAAAAAAAACGTTTTGGGGGGACTTGAATGAATAAATATAGTTCATGGTAAAGTAAAGATTGAAATAAATATAGATTTAACTCAATGTGCAACTTAATAATGAATATATTACAGTTCATTTGATCTTGCATTTATACTTTGTGTTTCTTGGATACATTAATGGCACCAATTCGATGGCATGGCCCTGAAGTCATTTATTTGACCTCACTTTAAGAGTGGCCTAACTTGAGGGCGTTTTGGGATTAATTTGTCTCTTGGCTAATTGTAATGCTTGAAGTTGCAAGCAACAATTTGAGCCTCAAACATCCCCGCCATAGTTGGCACACACAATTTAAGCCCCTTAAGGTCGGCCCCAAACATCTGCTTTTACCCGCCAGCATAGCTAGATGGTCAGAACTTGGTTTTCCAACCGTGGAAAGGAAAAATGTCAATTGGAAAGACTTTGCTGAGAAGAAGAAGTGGATTAGGATCATTCATTTAAAGAAATAAATCATCAAAAACATGACAGTGAGTCGCTGAAGCAGGACGAGTTTAACGCCAGCCAAGACTTTTAGAACAATATCCAAACAGCGGACATTTACCCATAAAAAATTGGGAAATCCGCTGATGGTGTGTTTGACTGAGAAGTCACTTGAAGGAGATGCCGTAGAAGACCACTCTCCAAGATAAGAGCTGCACATTTTTATTACTTTACTTCATAGTACTGCTGTAGTTATATTTTGCGCATTCTATTGTCTTCTTTTTCTTACAATATTGCGCTACATGAAAATAGCACAGATTCAATACATTTTCATTCATTTCAATGTGAAACCTTCAATTTGGGATACAAGTGTTTTGAGTTATGATCTCCGTCACATAACTGTTTGTCTTTTCATATACTTTTTATTCAAACAAACTGACTGATTGGTGCTGCGATGAGGTGGCGACTTGTCCAGGGTGTACCCCGCCTTCTGCCCGATTGTAGCTGAGATAGGCGCCAGCGCCCCCACGACCCCAAAAGGGAATAAGCGGAAGAAAATGGATGGATTGATGGACTGATTGGTGCCTGTTACAGTGTGCAAATATGAAAATGGTGGAGAAGAATGCATCAATGTGTTAAAGCCTTTCTACTTCCTGTACAGCAGGGGTCACCGACGCCAGATCGCTGGCCTGTTCTAAAAGTAGCAGCACTTACCAGTGAGCTGCCTCTATTTACTGGCAAGCTGGTCTCGCTTTGCTCGACATTTTTAATTGTAAGAGAGACAAAACTCCAAGAAAATATTTTAAAGACATGGTCTTCACCTGTTTAAATAAATCCATTCATTTTTTTACTTTGCTTCTTATAACGTTCAGAAAGACAATTTTAGAGAAAAAATACAACCTTAAAAATGATTTTAGGATTTTTAAACACATATACCTTTTTACCTTTTAAATACCTTCCTCTTCTTTCCTGACAATTTAAATCAATGTTCAAGTAATTTTTTTTTTTTTATTGTAAAGAATGATAAATACATTTTAATTTAATTCTTCATTTTAGCTTCTGTTTTTTCCACAAAAAATATTTGTGAAATAATTTATTATGATTAAAATTCAAAAAAGTTATTCTGGCAAATCCAGAAAATCTGTAGAATCAAATGTAAATTTTATTTCAAAATCTTTAGAATTTCTTTTAAAATTTCTGTTCTGGAAAATCTAGAAAAAAAAAATGATTTGTCTTTGTTAGAAATATAGCTTGGTTCAATTTGTTATATATTCTAATAAAGTGCAGATTGCATTATAACCTATTTAAAACATGTCGTCAAAAATGTATATTTATTGTGAGAAATCATTAAGATGATCAGTGTTTCCACAAATATAAATATCATTATCTATTAATGATAACATAGAGTTTAAGGTAAATTGAGCAAATTGGCTATTTCTGGCAATTTATTTAAGTGTGTATCAAACTGGTAGCCCTTGGCATCAATCAGTACCCAAGAAGTAGTTCTTGCTTTCAAAAAGGTTGGTGACCCCGGCTCTATAGTCTATATTCATCAGATTAGCACAAGCACATGTTGATAAATGTGTCTTTGGCTTTTGCAGCATTTTCCTTTTAGAGTTATTTTTGATTTTCCAGCATTCATCGTAGCATTTTTAATGAGCTGCGTTTTGTCATTGCATTCAATTTTGGCCGTTTTTGGATCATTATTGTGTTTCGAGCGTCTGGTCATGTTTGCCCCTGTTGGCCAGCGGACCTTTGTTCGTCCCAAACAACCTCCCATTGTTTCACTTTGGACGTGGACAAAATATGCAAAGAGAACCCAGAATGAAAGCCTGCTAATATAATAAAAGAGATGAACATGCACAGCAGGGATATTCAACTCAACTGTTGCTGGAAAGCTAAGGACTACGTGTCTTATTTGGTTTATTCCAAAGAACCCACATCCTCTACAGTAGACATTTCATTTTGGTCGATTTATTTGTCAAGAGTCACAAGAGTGGTCTACTTTTTAAGGGACCTTCTGCAAAAAAAAGCTAGTCAAAGATCCCCTCTATGAGTGTTTTTAAGGCTATGTCTACACTAAGCCGGATGACTCCTGAAACCGATAATTATTTAGCCTAAGCCCCGTGTCGGCCACACTAAACCAGCGTATAAGCTTCCCTTCCTTGGATCATATTTGACACGGGTAAGTGCGCCTTCTATTTCTTGAATCTCCGCCTCTTAGCTTGGTATGGACTCATTGATCCTTTACAAACTGAGTTCAGAGAGGAAGTGACACCAGAAAGACCACGCCTCACACAGGAAGTGACGTCAGAAAGACCACGCCTCACACAGGAAGTGACGCCAGAAAGACCACGCCTCACACAGGAAGTGACGCCAGAAAGACCACGCCTCACACAGGAAGTGACGCTAGACAGACCGCGCCTCACACAGGAAGTGATGCCAGAAAGAAGGCGCCACAGCCAGCTTCATAATAAAGCGGTTTCGTAAGTCGGAGCTAACCACTAGAAGTATGGAGGCGAGTCATCCAGACATGGCGTGTTTGTCCTTCTTCTACACGTACAGACGCTGGTGGGAATCTCACATGAATACTTTGAGAGAAAGCCATTGCAGCTATTTGGGATACAACACTTCTCAGACGCCAAGACAACTTTCCAATGTCCAGGTCAGCTGTGACTCTACTTAGTGAAAAACTTTGTCCATTTGTCCAAGGAGAGACAACGAGAATGCGAGCTCACGTGGATGTGATATAAAAAGGTAGCGTGTGCTTTGTATTACCTGGCCATCGAGGGAGGACTATGGAAAACATTGAATGCTTTTGGACTGGCAAGGCAGACTATGTCAGTTATTGTCCACCATGTATGTCCCGGACTCAACATCTCAGTCCAGAGTATATCAAGTCAGCAAAAAGGAATGGACAATGAAGGTGAGGGCAAAAGCGTGAGGAGTGTCCTGACCAGATATCTACATCTCTAGTTTGATAGATGTCAAATGTTCTTTATCACATTGTTTACGTGTGTAATAAAGATGTGATGAAAGTATGATGTCTCAGCTGGGACTCACTACAATAGTCACACTGGATTCCACTTCACTGAAATAGCACAACACTGGATATTCTTCACAGAAGTTACATTTAAGAAGTTGCACACAAAGCAACACTGCAGGTGACTAGGATGTGCACATTTTCTGTGTAGCGCCGGAGGGGAGGAGGGGGTCTTAAACGACCATTGTGTGTGTGTGTGTGTGTGTGTGTGTGTGTGTGTGTGTGTGTGTGTGTGTGTGTGTGTGTGTGTGTGTGTGTGTGTGTGTGTGTGTGGACAAGAATAAACTTATTTGGGATTTACCCTGGATTTATGTAGAAGGGGCCTAAGACTCTGCTGCAAAATTGTGAGTCCCTTACAAGTTTGTTGAACTGAGCTTGCAGGCCACCAGCACTTGAATAACACAAACACTGAAAAAGAGAGAACCTAAAATGGAACCTTGAGGAACACCACTCGTATAACCAAAGAAGTGGAACAAATGACAAGTGACTGCATTTCAAACAAACAAGCTACAGCAACACCTTAGGAACATAAATAACATTACATTCAAAAAGTTGCAACAGCCAAAAAAAGAGAGGACTTGATAGGATGCCCTGAGGAACACCTTTCATCCATCCATTTTCTACCACTTGTCCCTTTTTGGGGTCGCGGAGGGGTCACTGAAACTTATCTCAGCTGCATTCGGGTGGAAGGCACTACACCCTGGACAAGTCGCCACCTCATCACAGAGCCAACACAGATAGACAGACAACATTCACACACTAGGGAGCATTTAGTGTTGCCAATCAACCTATCCCCAGGTGCATGTCTTTGGAGGTGGGAGGGGCCTATCCCCAGGTGCATGTCTTTGGAGGTGGGAGGGGCCTATCCCCAGGTGTATGTCTTTGGAGGTGGGAGGGGCCTATCCCCAGGTGCATGTCTTTGGAGGTGGGAGGGGCCTATCCCCAGGTGCAAGACTTTGGAGGTGGGAGGGGCCTATCCCCAGGTGCATGTCTTTGGAGGTGGGAGGGGCCTATCCCCAGGTGCATGTCTCTGGAGGTGGGAGGGGCCTATCCCCAGGTGCATGTCTTTGGAGGTGGGAGGGGCCTATCCCCAGGTGCATGTCTTTGGAGGTGGGAGGGGCCTATCCCCAGGTGCATGTCTTTGGAAGTGGGAGGGGCCTATCCCCAGGTGCATGTCTTTGGAGGTGGGAGGGGCCTATCCCCAGGTGCATGTCTCTGGAGGTGGGAGGGGCCTATCCCCAGGTGCATGTCTTTGGAGGTGGGAGGGGCCTATCCCCAGGTGCATGTCTTTGGAGGTGGGAGGGGCCTATCCCCAGGTGCATGTCTTTGGAGGTGGGAGGGGCCTATCCCCAGGTGCATGTCTCTGGAGGTGGGAGGAAGCTGGAGTAGAACCCACGCAGTCACGGGGAGAACATGCCAATCCTACACAGGAAGATCCCGAGCCCGGGATTGAACCCAGACTACTCAGGACCTTGGTATTGTGAGGCAGACACACTAACCCCTCTTCCACCGTGCTGCCCGCCCTGAGGAACACCTCAGTTATGTAAATCACACCTTTGGAGAGCAGTCTTCTCTAATGTCGCCAAATGAGAGGGACTTGCCTGGCAGAGCCCAGGCGTCAGGCCGAGGGTGCGGCGTGTTGTGCCGCTCCTTCCTCTCTGCTGTGTTTCCAGGTGTGTCGCTGGAGCTGTGGGCGGGACGGCGTTGGAAGCCGCCGCTGCTGCACCGCCTCCATCGCTCCACGGTCACCTGGTGGGCGAAACAAAGTTCGAGTTTGGACTAAACATAGCTTTTAGTATTTTCTGAACTTTGGACTATATTTATGAATTCTTCTTCTACTTCTAATGTATCTTCATTATTGGAACACCATCTGCTCTCCTTTTATTCCTTTTTCTAATTCCTTCAGCTTGGCAGCAGCCATTCATCGCGTGGTTTTAGTCCGTAGTTATCAGCACGGTCACACTTCTGTGTTGGCGAGCAGACTTCAAATGTTTGCAGCGTTCCAAGTTCTTCTACACAACAGCAGCAATCTCCTGTTTGTCTGCATTTGCTGCAAAGAAGGTTGTCTCCCAAGTTCTGAACTGAACTCCAGGGCCCGTGTGATGTCATTGCTGGGCCGGATTTGATCCGCTGGGCCGCCGGTAGAAGGGTGGTGCTGTTGGCATTTCAGACAAATACCGAGCTTTCCCATCATGCAGTGCAAGCGGTGCCCAGCATCACAAAGTGCTCACTCCCAAACTGAGGAGCTCTCATGGAGTGTGCCAGTGGGTGGTGTGCCCACACCACCTCCAGTGGTTGCAGTGGAGAGGTGCCAGGCCACATCTGGAGCTCATTGCAGCTGCCGCCACACAGCACAAGAAGATGTTGGAGCTGGCTGACATCTTCTTGCTCACACACGGCCGAGGACTAACTCGGATCATTGGAGTGGGTTTGTCTTCTATGGAATAAAGCCCTGGTTGTGATGACAACAATCTGCTATTTGAAGTCACTTCCAGTGATGTCATGTGGCACACATGCTGAGTGATGTCATATCATGCAAGTGTGATGTCATCATGCAAGTGTGATGTCATATCATGCAAGTGTGATGTCATCATGCAAGTGTGTGATGTCATATCATGCAAGTCAGGAGGGGGACTGTTGACAGGCAGAAGACAAAGTGAGGCTCTAACAGTCTGTCTTTCAAACCGTTGTCCTTAAGTCAGCTTGATGTGTTGACATGTTGTGATGTCCACAATGAAAAGCTGGGATTTTTCAGCACTTTCACGTCATGTGGAGGCGGAGGGAGGACTCCACAAGATGAGGAATTTGGACTACAGTTCTGTTTAGTGAGATTTATTTGGAAAGCAATGAAACTTCCTGGCACAGAAACCACTTCCACCATAATGAGCCCACGTTTAACCGGGAATGAATGTTATTCACAACCAAAATAGACGCTGGTCTGTTTGCCATTCTTTAAACGTGTCTGGCACTTTTTGGAACAACTCTTTTAAAAGACAACTCATCAACAAGGACTAATTAAGACGGTTCTACTTGTCCAGTTGTCACGGTCAGTACAGATGTTCTGATGGATTTTCTGCATCAACTACGCTGAAACCAGTCCAAGTTAAGTCAAAATAGACCAAGATTGAGTGTCTCTAGAGTTTGGACCTAACATAATAGTGAGAGTCCAGTCCATAGTGGATCTAACATAATAGTGTGAGAGTCCAGTCCATAGTGGATCTAACATAATAGTGTGAGAGTCCAGTCCATAGTGGATCTAACATAATAGTGTGAGAGTCCAGTCCATAGTGGATCTAACATAATAGTGAGAGAGTCCAGTCCATAGTGGATCTAACATAATAGTGTGAGAGTCCAGTCCATAGTGGATCTAACATAATAGTGTGAGAGTCCAGTCCATAGTGGATCTAACATAATAGTGAGAGTCCAGTCCATAGTGGATCTAACATAATAGTGAGAGTCCAGTCCATAGCGGATCTAACATAACAGTGAGAGTCCAGTCCATAGTGGATCTAACATAATAGTGTGAGAGTCCAGTCCATAGTGGATCTAACATAATAGTGAGAGTCCAGTCCATAGTGGATCTAACATAATAGTGTGAGAGTCCAGTCCATAGTGGATCTAACATAATAGTGTGAGAGTCCAGTCCAAAGTGGATCTAACATAATAGTGAGAGTCCAGTCCATATTGGATCTAACATAATAGTGAGAGTCCAGTCCATAGTGGATCTAACATAATAGTGTGAGAGTCCAGTCCATAGTGGATCTAACATAATAGTGTGAGAGTCCAGTCCATAGTGGATCTAACATAATAGTGTGAGAGTCCAGTCCATAGTGGATCTAACATAATAGTGTGAGAGTCCAGTCCATAGTGGATCTAACATAATAGTGTGAGAGTCCAGTCCATAGTGGATCTAACATAATAGTGGGAAAGTCCAGTCCATAGTGGATCTAACATAATAGTGAGAGTCCAGTCCATAGTGGATCTAACATAATAGTGAGAGTCCAGTCCATAGTGGATCTAACATAATAGTGTGAGAGTCCAGTCCATAGTGGATCTAACATAATAGTGAGAGTCCAGTCCATAGTGGATCTAACATAATAGTGTGAGAGTCCAGTCCATAGTGGATCTAACATAATAGTGAGAGTCCAGTCCATAGTGGATCTAACATAATAGTGTGAGAGTCCTGTCCATAGTGGATCTAACATAATAGTGAGAGAGTCCAGTCCATAGTGGATCTAACATAATAGTGAGAGTCCAGTCCATAGTGGATCTAACATAATAGTGAGAGTCTAGTCCATAGTGGATCTAACATAATAGTGTGAGTCCAGTCCATAGTGGATCTAACATAATAGTGTGAGAGTCCAGTCCATAGTGGATCTAACATAATAGTGAGAGAGTCCAGTCCATATTGGATCTAACATAATAGTGAGAGTCCAGTCCATAGTGGATCCAACATAATAGTGAGAGTCCAGTCCATAGTGGATCTAACATAATAGTGAGAGTCCAGTCCATAGTGGATCTAACATAATAGTGTGAGAGTCCAGTCCATAGTGGATCTAACATAATAGTGAGAGTCCAGTCCATAGTGGATCTAACATAATAGTGAGAGTCCAGTCCATAGTGGATCTAACATAATAGTGAGAGTCCAGTCCATAGTGGGGCCAGCAGGAGACAGGTCAGCAGCACCAAGATGTCCCCAACCGATGCACAGGTGAGCGGTCCACCTGGGTCCAGACTGTGAAACGGAGAAAGTGGCCAAAGATAAACATTTAAAAAGATTTTAGACTACAATTGCTGCCAAAACTATGAAGTATTGAGCAAGTGGCGTGAATACTTATGTACACGTGGTTGTCTTATTTAGTTAATTTTTTAAAGACATTTGCTAAATTATAAAGATAAGGTGTTCACATTGTCAAAATAAGGTATAGTTTGAAGATTTTGTGGAACAAAAATTAATTTATTCCATTTTGGAATAAGGCTGAAGCATAAAAAAATGTGGAAAAAGTGAAGCGCTGTGAATACTTCTCGGAAGCAATTTATCTTTAAAGCCTTTTTGATTATTTGCTGTTGTTTTATTTGTTTTAACTTCTGATTTTTCTTGACAAAACAGTGATGACAAATTTAAACAAAATAGCCAGAATGTGAGTTTGAAAAATAAAATCTGTCTTTATTCACTTCCACTGATTGAGGACATGTCAAGTCTGACTTCACTCGACAGTGGGAGGTACAAATCATCTTAGTCATGTTGGATTATTAATCATGAATAACAAGAATCACATGAATGCAGCATTATTACATCATTAGGAGTGCATCAACCCTAACTGTAAACACAGGAAGTGACGCCTCTGTTTTCATTCAAGGTTCCTTGAACGCACCACCATTAAATGCTTGTGCTTTGAACGCACCACCATTAAATGCTTGTGCCTTGAACGCACCACCATTAAATGCTTGTGCCTTGAACGCACCACCATTAAATGCTTGTGCCTTGAACGCACCACCATTAAACGTTTGTGCCTTGAACGCACCACCATTAAACGCTTGTGCCTTGAACGCACCACCATTAAACGCTTGTGCCTTGAACGCACCACCATTAAATGTTTGTGCCTTGAACGCACCACCATTAAACGCTTGTGCCTTGAACGCACCACCATTAAACGTTTGTGCCTTGAACGCACCACCATTAAATGCTTGTGCTTTGAACGCACCACCATTAAATGTTTGTGCCTTGAACGCACCACCATTAAATGTTTGTGCTTTGAACGCACCACCATTAAATGTTTGTGCCTTGAACGCACCACCATTAAATGCTTGTGCTTTGAACGCACCACCATTAAACGCTTGTGCCTTGAACGCACCACCATTAAACGCTTGTGCCTTGAACGCACCACCATTAAATGTTTGTGCCTTGAACGCACCACCATTAAACGCTTGTGCCTTGAACGCACCACCATTAAATGTTTGTGCCTTGAACGCACCACCATTAAATGTTTGTGCTTTGAACGCACCACCATTAAATGTTTGTGCCTTGAACGCACCACCATTAAATGCTTGTGCTTTGAACGCACCACCATTAAATGCTTGTGCCTTGAACGCACCACCATTAAACGCTTGTGCTTTGAACGCACCACCATTAAACGCTTGTGCCTTGAACGCACCACCATTAAATGCTTGTGCCTTGAACGCACCACCATTAAACGCTTGTGCCTTGAATGCACCACCATTAAATGTTTGTGCCTTGAACGCACCACCATTAAATGCTTGTGCTTTGAACGCACCACCATTAAATGTTTGTGCCTTGAACGCACCACCATTAAATGCTTGTGCCTTGAACGCACCACCATTAAATGCTTGTGCCTTGAACGCACCACCATTAAATGCTTGTGCTATAAGATATAAAAGTGAAAGTGAAACATAACTTAGTCCAGTGCAGCCACAGATGGATTTCTAATATTTAATTGATCATTTCTGATACGTCACCTTCCTTTCATCATCTCATCCTGGTTCCAAACATGTTGTTGCTGTGTGTGAATTCACAAAAGTGAAGTTAGATGACATCTGTGTTGAGAGAACAATCTTCCATCTCAGCATCTTCATGTGCAGGAAACTGAAATGTTGCTAATCGGTCCTGCGAGACAGCGACACTTATTGAGGACACCAGCTCAGAATTTGACAACAAAGCAACTCAGTGAAAACCTTTTTGACCCGACTCTCTGGTTTGAGTCGCACATGAAGAGTGTTTCTGGGTAACATCGCTGTAACCTACCACTGACCTTGAGATCATTATTCATGCATTCCTCGGGTCTCTTCTCTATTACTGTTAAGTATTCTGGAATGTTCTACGCCTAACTTACAAATGCTGACTCAGTAGAAGCATTTAAGTCCCATCTTAAAACCAATTTATATACTTTTGCCTTTAGGTAGACCCATTTTTAGAACAGTTGACCTGCCACTTCTCTTTTCTGCTCTGCCCCCCTATCATGTGTGGACATTATTTATGCACAAGTTGGTGACGTCTCTGCACTGCCAACTGGTCTACGGACCAGAGGATCCCTCTGCTGGTCTGCAATTATTCATCTATTTCTTTATTGTTGTCCTGTCCAGCTACTCAGGCAAATCATATCCTTGATGAGAATAACAATTAGCTAAAAAACAGCTCTTTTAGATAGATAGATAGATAGATAGATAGATAGATAGATAGATAGATAGATAGATAGATAGATAGATAGATAGATAGATAGATAGATAGATAGATAGATAGATAGTACTTTATTGATTCCTCCAGAAAAGTTCCCTCAGGAAAATTAAAATTCCAGCAGCAGTGTACGGAGTTGAGATATAATTTAAAAAGTAAATAATAAATAATGTTATTGTTTTGCATCCCTGGCATCCTAGTACACCCTCTAGAGAGGAGTTGTACAGTCTACAGTAGCACTGAACAGTCTAGCACTGAACAGTCTAGCACTGAACAGTGTAGCACTGAACAGTCTAGTACTGAACAGTCTAGCACTGAACAGTCTAGCACTGAACAGTCTAGTACTGAACAGTCTAGCACTGAACAGTCTAGCACTGAACAGTCTAGCACTGAACAGTGTAGCACTGAACAGTCTAGCACTGAACAGTCTAGCACTGAACAGTCTAGTACTGAACAGTCTAGCACTGAACAGTCTAGCACTGAACAGTCTAGCACTGAACAGTCTAGCACTGAACAGTCTAGCACTGAACAGTGTAGCACTGAACAGTCTAGCACTGAACAGTCTAGCACTGAACAGTCTAGCACTGAACAGTCTAGCACTGAACAGTCTAGCACTGAACAGTCTAGTACTGAACAGTCTAGCACTGAACAGTGTAGCACTGAACAGTCTAGCACTGAACAGTCTAGCACTGAACAGTCTAGCACTGAACAGTCTAGTACTGAACAGTCTAGCACTGAACAGTCTAGCACTGAACAGCCTAGCACTGAACAGTCTAGCACTGAACAGTCTAGCACTGAACAGTCTAGCACTGAACAGTCTAGTACCGAACAGTCTAGCACCGAACAGTGTAGCACCGAACAGTCTAGCACTGAACAGTGTAGCACTGAACAGTCTAGCACTGAACAGCCTAGCACTGAACAGTCTAGCACTGAACAGTGTAGCACTGAACAGTCTAGCACTGAACAGTCTAGCACTGAACAGTCTAGCACTGAACAGTGTAGCACTGAACAGTCTAGCACTGAACAGTGTAGCACTGAACAGTCTAGCACTGAACAGCCTAGCACTGAACAGTCTAGCACTGAACAGTCTAGCACTGAACAGTCTAGCACTGAACAGTCTAGCACTGAACAGTCTAGTACTGAACAGTCTAGCACTGAACAGTCTAGTACTGAACAGTCTAGCACTGAACAGTCTAGCACTGAACAGTCTAGCACTGAACAGTCTAGCACTGAACAGTCTAGCACTGAACAGTCTAGTACTGAACAGTGTAGCACTGAACAGTCTAGCACTGAACAGTCTAGCACTGAACAGTCTAGCACTGAACATGCTCCTCTGGCTATGCAGAGAGTGACTGGCATCATCCAGTTTTTCCACAGTCCTCTTCTCTGCCACCATCAGGAGTGAGTCCACTTGTATTCCCATCATAGAGCCTGATCAGTTTCTCCAGGCTGGAACTGTCCTTCTTAGATGTACAACCCCCATACCTGAGAAGGTGCTTGAGTGTGGTCAGCGTGGGTCACAAAGTAGTTGAACAAGATGGTTACACGGATGAAGTAAGAGCCTTTGAGGCATGTGGTCCCTGGATTAGCAGGCGCCCTCTTTCATATTCACATTCCTGTCCCTCCAGCAGCCCGGCGGGTTCCTCCCGGCCACTCAGGACCGGGGCCCACGCACACAAAGGCTCTTCAATGCGTCTCAGACAACAGGCAGCACAAAGGCCCGGAAAAGCAGAAGAGCGTTGTGTGAAGGAGGCGACCGGGGTGGCGAGTCCAGCTTAGCACCGAGTCACTGCTGAGAGATGGATGAGGGCTGAGCAGAGTGGAAGGCTTTTGTGCATGAAGGGATGACATTTGTCCAGTGGAATGTAAACACACACCAGGACAATGAGACATCCTTTGGGGCTGAGGAAGAAGCTGCTAGGAAAATGAGGATGCAAAGCATCTCCGGGACACATATTGTTCACGCTACCTGGCGCGGGAATCCCTCTTTGCTGATGTGCGCTCAAATCTGCCTTCAGTTGACTTTTGCATAATCGTTTCTTGGCTGGAACATTTCTTTGCCCAGGAAGGAGTGAACAGCCACCAAAAAATGCCCCACCTCATCCTAAAATAGACTCTGTTGAAAGAGAGCTTTTGTTTGTAAGAAGGAGAACATCAACTGACTTTAAACCTATCACGGCACGCTCGGAATCATTCAAACATACTTAGGCTAACTCCACACTAAGCTGGAATCATTCAAACATACTTAGGCTAACTCCACACTAAGCTGGAATCATTCAAACATACTTAGGCTAACTCCACACTAAGCTGGAATCATTCAAACATACTTAGGCTATGTCCACACTAAGCTGGAATCATTCAAACATACTTAGGCTAACTCCACACTAAGCTGGAATCATTCAAACATACTTAGGCTAACTCCACACTAAGCTGGAATCATTCAAACATACTTAGGCTATGTCCACACTAAGCTGGAATCATTCAAACATACTTAGGCTAACTCCACACTAAGCTGGAATCATTCAAACATACTTAGGCTAACTCCACACTAAGCTGGAATCATTCAAACATACTTAGGCTAACTCCACACTAAGCTGGAATCATTCAAACATACTTAGGCTATGTCCACACTAAGCTGGAATCATTCAAACATACTTAGGCTAACTCCACACTAAGCTGGAATCATTCAAACATACTTAGGCTAACTCCACACTAAGCTGGAATCATTCAAACATACTTAGGCTAACTCCACACTAAGCTGGAATCATTCAAACATACTTAGGCTATGTCCACACTAAGCTGGAATCATTCAAACATACTTAGGCTAACTCCACACTAAGCTGGAATCATTCAAACATACTTAGGCTAACTCCACACTAAGCTGGAATCATTCAAACATACTTAGGCTATGTCCACACTAAGCTGGAATCATTCAAACATACTTAGGCTAACTCCACACTAAGCTGGAATCATTCAAACATACTTAGGCTATGTCCACACTAAGCTGGAATCATTCAAACATACTTAGGCTAACTCCACACTAAGCTGGAATCATTCAAACATACTTAGGCTAACTCCACACTAAGCTGGAATCATTCAAACATACTTAGGCTAACTCCACACTAAGCTGGAATCATTCAAACATACTTAGGCTATGTCCACACTAAGCTGGAATCATTCAAACATACTTAGGCTAACTCCACACTAAGCTGGAATCATTCAAACATACTTAGGCTAACTCCACACTAAGCTGGAATCATTCAAACATACTTAGGCTATGTCCACACTAAGCTGGAATCATTCAAACATACTTAGGCTAACTCCACACTAAGCTGGAATCATTCAAACATACTTAGGCTATGTCCACACTAAGCTGGAATCATTCAAACATACTTAGGCTAACTCCACACTAAGCTGGAATCATTCAAACATACTTAGGCTATGTCCACACTAAGCTGGAATCATTCAAACATACTTAGGCTAACTCCACACTAAGCTGGAATCATTCAAACATACTTAGGCTAACTCCACACTAAGCTGGAATCATTCAAACATACTTAGGCTAACTCCACACTAAGCTGGAATCATTCAAACATACTTAGGCTATGTCCACACTAAGCTGGAATCATTCAAACATACTTAGGCTAACTCCACACTAAGCTGGACCACTCCTTAAACCAAGAATTATTTACACTAAACCAGCGTTTAAGCTTCCCCTCCTTGGATCATATTTTACACAAGTAAGTGGCCGTCTATTTCTTTCATCTCCGCCTCTTAGCTTTCTATGGACTCATTGATCCTTGACAAACTGACATCACACAGGAAGTGACATCAGAAAGACCACGCCTCACACAGGAAGTGACGCCAGAAAGACCACGCCTCACACAGGAAGTGACACCAGAAAGACCACGCCTCACACAGGAAGTGACGCCAGAAAGACCACGCCTCACACAGGAAGTGACGCCAGAAAGACCACGCCTCACACAGGAAGTGACGCCAGAAAGACCACGCCTCACACAGGAAGTGACGCCAGAAAGACCACGCCTCACACAGGAAGTGACGCCAGAAAGACCACGCCTCACACAGGAAGTGACGTCAGAAAGACCACGCCTCACACAGGAAGTGACGCCAGAAAGACCACGCCTCACACAGGAAGTGACGCCAGAAAGACCACGCCTCACACAGGAAGTGATGCCAGAAAGACCACGCCTCACACAGGAAGTGACGTGAGAAAGACCACGCCTCCGACAGGAATTGACGCCAGACAGACTGCGCCTCACACAGGAAGTGACGCCAGAAAGAAGGCGCCACAGCCAGCTTCATAATAAAGCGGTTTCGTAAGTCGGAGCTAACCACTGGAAGTATGGAGGCGAGTCATCCAGACATGGCGTGTTTGTCCTTCTTCTACACGTACAGACGCTGGTGGGAATCTCACATGAATACTTTGAGAGAAAGCCATTGCAGCTATTTGGGATACAACACTTCTCAGACGCCAAGACAACTTTCCAATGTCCAGGTCAGCTGTGACTCTACTTAGTGAAAAACTTTGTCCATTTGTCCAAGGAGAGACAACGAGAATGCGAGCTCACGTGGATGTGATATAAAAAGGTAGCGTGTGCTTTGTATTACCTGGCCATCGAGGGAGGACTATGGAAACATTGAATGCTTTTGGACTGGCAAGGCAGACTATGTCAGTTATTGTCCACCATGTATGTCCCGGACTCAACATCTCAGTCCAGAGTATATCAAGTCAGCAAAAAGGAATGGACAATGAAGGTGAGGGCAAAGAGTGAAGAGTGTCCTGACCAGATATCTACAGTATATACAAGTATATAACATGCATATATACAAGTATATAACGTGCATATATACAAGTATATAACATGCATATATACAAGTATATAACATGCATATATACAAGTATATAACATGCATACATACAAGTATATAACATGCATATATACAAGTATATAACATGCATATATACAAGTATATAACATGCATATATACAAGTATAAAACATGCATATATACAAGTATATAACATGCATATATACAAGTATATAACATGCATACATAAAAGTATATAACATGCATATATACAAGTATATAACATGCATATATACAAGTATATAACATGCATACATACAAGTATATAACATGCATATATACAAGTATATAACATGCATATATACAAGTATATAACATGCATATATACAAGTATATAACGTGCATATATACAAGTATATAACATGCATATATACAAGTATATAACATGCATATATACAAGTATATAACATGCATACATACAAGTATATAACATGCATATATACAAATAACATGCATATATACAAGTATATAACATGCATATATACAAGTATATAACATGCATATATACAAGTATATAACATGCATATATACAAGTATATAACATGCATATATACAAGTATAAGTATATAACATGCATATATACAAGTATATAACGTGCATACATACAAGTATATAACATGCATATATACAAGTATATAACATGCATATATACAAGTATATAACATGCATATATACAAGTATATAACATGCATATATACAAGTATATAACATGCATATATACAAGTATATAACATGCATATATACAAGTATATAACATGCATATATACAAGTATATAACATGCATATATACAAGTATATAACATGCATATATACAAGTATATAACATGCATATATACAAGTATATAACATGCATATATACAAGTATATAACATGCATATATACAAGTATATAACATGCATATATACAAGTATATAACATGCATATATACAAGTATATAACATGCATATATACAAGTATATAACATGCATATATACAAGTATATAACATGCATATATACAAGTATATAACATGCATATATACAAGTATATAACATGCATATATACAAGTATATAACATGCATACATACAAGTATATAACATGCATATATACAAGTATATAACATGCATATATACAAGTATATAACATGCATATATACAAGTATATAACATGCATATATACAAGTATATAACATGCATATATACAAGTATATAACATGCATATATACAAGTATATAACATGCATATATACAAGTATATAACATGCATATATACAAGTATATAACATGCATATATACAAGTATATAACATGCATATATACAAGTATATAACATGCATATATACAAGTATATAACATGCATATATACAAGTATATAACATGCATATATACAAGTATATAACATGCATATATACAAGTATATAACATGCATATATACAAGTATATAACATGCATATATACAAGTATATAACATGCATATATACAAGTATATAACATGCATATATACAAGTATATAACATGCATATATACAAGTATATAACATGCATATATACAAGTATATAACATGCATATATACAAGTATATAACATGCATATATACAAGTATATAACATGCATATATACAAGTATATAACATGCATATATACAAGTATATAACATGCATATATACAAGTATATAACATGCATATATACAAGTATATAACATGCATATATACAAGTATATAACATGCATATATACAAGTATATAACATGCATATATACAAGTATATAACATGCATATATACAAGTATATAACATGCATATATACAAGTATATAACATGCATATATACAAGTATATAACATGCATATATACAAGTATATAACATGCATATATACAAGTATATAACATGCATATATACAAGTATATAACATGCATATATACAAGTATATAACATGCATATATACAAGTATATAACATGCATATATACAAGTATATAACATGCATACATACAAGTATATAACATGCATATATACAAGTATATAACATGCATATATACAAGTATATAACATGCATATATACAAGTATATAACATGCATATATACAAGTATATAACATGCATACATACAAGTATATAACATGCATATATACAAGTATATAACATGCATATATACAAGTATATAACATGCATATATACAAGTATATAACATGCATATATACAAGTATATAACATGCATACATACAAGTATATAACATGCATATATACAAGTATATAACATGCATATATACAAGTATATAACATGCATACATACAAGTATATAACATGCATATATACAAGTATATAACATGCATATATACAAGTATATAACATGCATATATACAAGTATATAACATGCATATATACAAGTATATAACATGCATATATACAAGTATATAACATGCATATATACAAGTATATAACATGCATACATACAAGTATATAACATGCATACATACAAGTATATAACATGCATATATACAAGTATATAACATGCATATATACAAGTATATAACATGCATACATACAAGTATATAACATGCATATATACAAGTATATAACATGCATACATACAAGTATATAACATGCATATATACAAGTATATAACATGCATACATACAAGTATATAACATGCATACATACAAGTATATAACATGCATATATACAAGTATATAACATGCATACATACAAGTATATAACATGCATATATACAAGTATATAACATGCATATATACAAGTATATAACGTGCATATATACAAGTATATAACATGCATATATACAAGTATATAACATGCATACATACAAGTATATAACATGCATATATACAAGTATATAACATGCATATATACAAGTATATAACATGCATATATACAAGTATATAACGTGCATATATACAAGTATATAACATGCATACATACAAGTATATAACATGCATATATACAAGTATATAACATGCATATATACAAGTATATAACGTGCATATATACAAGTATATAACATGCATACATACAAGTATATAACGTGCATATATACAAGTATATAACATGCATATATACAAGTATATAACGTGCATATATACAAGTATATAACGTGCATATATACAAGTATAAAACATGCATACATACAAGTATATAACGTGCATATATACAAATATATAACATGCATACATAAAAGTATATAACGTGCATATATACAAGTATATAACGTGCATATATACAAGTATATAACGTGCATATATACAAGTATATAACATGCATACATACAAGTATATAACGTGCATATATACAAGTATATAACATGCATACATACAAGTATATAACGTGCATATATACAAGTATATAACATGCATATATACAAGTATATAACGTGCATATATACAAGTATATAACATGCATATATACAAGTATATAACATGCATATATACAAGTATATAACATGCATATATACAAGTATATAACATGCATACATACAAGTATATAACGTGCATATATACAAGTATATAACATGCATATATACAAGTATATAACATGCATATATACAAGTATATAACATGCATATATACAAGTATATAACATGCATATATACAAGTATATAACATGCATATATACAAGTATATAACATGCATATATACAAGTATATAACGTGCATACATACAAGTATATAACATGCATACATACAAGTATATAACATGCATATATACAAGTATATAACGTGCATATATACAAGTATATAACATGCATACATAAAAGTATATAACGTGCATATATATAAGCCATGTACATTTGACACTTTCATTACTTTTTCTTTCTTCTACATTTCCATGATCAGAAAGGAGCAGATAGAAGACTAATATTCTTCTATCTCTTTGAGCCCTTTTTTAACACACAGATTTGAGATGACTCCATCACTGTTCCTTCCACTCACTCCGACATACTTTTTCATTTTCCTTGAAGCATCTTCACAATGACACGTCCAAACCAAATCTAAAATCGGTTTGATATAAATCCAGTTGTCTCTTTTTCTAACTCTTTTTAAGTTCAGGAATATTCCTGAGACTTTGCAAGTCTTTCTTTAGAGAATTGCATGCCTTCACAGTGTCAAGACTTGGACTATGGAATGTTTTGATTTTACCGATGCAAAGGAAAGTTGGCACGAGCAAGACGTGAATGTAAGTACATATTTATTTCTTTACTAACAAATTACAAACAAAGGAAGCAAACAAAAGGCGCGCACAAGGGCGGACAACAAACTTGACTAGAAAACAAAACTAGCACTATGGCATGACTATAGACAAAAAATATATAAAAAACTCAACAACTGTGACATAACAAAACCAAAAACTTACGTGGCATGAGCAGGAGGGACACTATGGGCAGAGTGATTAGCAGGCATGGCATGGCATGGCATGAAGGGAGTAGGGGTAAAGTCGCCAGGCTGACTTCCTGGCAACTTCCGGTTGAAATAATAGACATGATGAATGCAAACAGGTGTGAGACATGAGGACAAGGTGAAAACTTACAAACCAGGAAGTGCAAACATAGGAACCGATTGTCCAAAAAACAAAACCGAACATGGTTAAAACAAAAGGTGATGCCACAGAAGACGTGACACAGCAGCAACAGACAAGCACATTTCTTTCAAATGTTTTGTCCCTCTTGGATGTTTCAAGTCCCACTTCTGTGCTTCTCCTCTTCACTCCGCAACACCAACAACTTCTGCAAGTCCTTCTTTATTTCCAGCTTTGAACATCACTAATCGAGGATGCAAGCCTGCAATGTCTTTTACTTTGAATAATCCTGACCTCATGAAGAGTGGATGTGTGCGCTCTCTCTATCCTTCTTGAAAAATGACACCGTTTTGTCTTTGGTGAGAAAGAAATAAAAGGCCGGATGTTGCTGTGCTCCAAACTTCTCCAAAGTTCTGCACAATCATTGAAATGAGCTGGAATCATTCAGCAATATAACACTATACAGGAAACGCTATTTAACCTTCTTCAAAATAAATCCACTTCTTTTTCACATGCAACATATGAGCCGTGTAGGATGACCCCAACAATGCTCCCACCTCGACACAACCTACAACCACCTTCATGTAACTTACACAGTGTTGCTAATCACAACAGTAATACAACATTGTGAAATACATGATTTACATGACATCATTGACACCGTTACATATGTTCTCTATATCTGTGTTTTTCAACCACTGTGCCGCGGCCATGAGGTATTGTCTGGTGTGCCGTAGGAAATGATGCAACTTCACCTAAGTGGTCCAAAAAATATTTGGGGGAAAATCAAAAATGATAATAATGTGCCCTTGTCTCCTGCCTGTGCTATGTAATACTCTTCCATGTCAGTAGGTGGCAGCAGCGACTTCATGGCTTTGTAGAAGTCGGAAGGTGTTGAGGATGGTTTGTGGTGATCCCAACATGCAGAGACCTGTGGGAGACGGCGTGCAGGTCAAAAGGTATGTAACGCTTCAAACAAAAATGAACGAAATGGAAAGCAAAAGACAATGAAGCATAGGGATGGTTATGCAAAACAAAAATAAAACTGAAATGGCTAAAAAGTAAACAAAAACAGAATGCTGGTCGACAGCAAAGACTTACAGCGTTTGGAGCAGAGATGGCGTCCACAAAGTACATCCGTACATGACATGACAATCAACAATGTCTTGCTTGCCAATAGGAAGCAGGTCAGGGAATAGCACTCCAAGGAAGGCATGAAGCTGCTACAGGAAACCACCAACAAAGCAGGAAAAGCCACCAAAATAACAGCGCAAGACCGAAACTAAAGCTCTACACACAGAAAAACAACAACAAACTCAAAATAAGGCACGACAACCTGCTGGAGTTTTATTTTTTAACCTTTTCTGCTGGTGGTGTGCCTTCCTATTTTCTTCATTAAAAAAATGTGTTTTGGCCTAAAAAAGGTTGAAAAACATTGCTCTACATCCAGCATGATGTATTATTCTAATTGTTCTTTTTGGAACACCGTGAATGAATGAAGTTTAAGGTGAGCTGCCCATTTATTGCCAAAGTTGCGCTTTTATTTAGAAAGGCCAGAGCGGAAGTAGTGGTTGTTGCGTGGCGCGCATTGACAAGAGCCCGAGGACACATGAAGTGCTGGCAGAGGTTTATTTAGAAAGGTCAGAGCGGAAGTAGTGGTTGTTGCGTGGCGCGCATTGACAAGAGCCCGAGGACACATGAAGTGCTGGCAGAGGTTTATTTAGAAAGGCCAGAGCGGAAGTAGTGGTTGTTGCGTGGCGCGCATTGACAAGAGCCCGAGGACACATGAAGTGCTGGCAGAGGTTTATTTAGAAAGGCCAGAGCGGAAGTATCGGTTGTTGCGTGGCGCGCATTGACAAGAGCCCGAGGACACATGAAGTGCTGGCAGAGGTTTATTTAGAAAGGTCAGAGCGGAAGTAGTGGTTGTTGCGTGGCGCGCATTGACAAGAGCCCGAGGACACATGAAGTGCTGGCAGAGGTTTATTTAGAAAGGCCAGAGCGGAAGTAGTGGTTGTTGCGTGGCGCGCATTGACAAGAGCCCGAGGACACATGAAGTGCTGGCAGAGGTTTATTTAGAAAGGCCAGAGCGGAAGTAGTGGTTGTTGCGTGGCGCGCATTGACAAGAGCCCGAGGACACATGAAGTGCTGGCAGAGGTTTGATGTCTTGGAGCTGCTCCCACTTTTTAACACTTTTTCACCCTGGAAACCTCATCAATCTTTTATAGAGTTTACTTTAGCTGGCTTTCCCCTCTTTTCACACACATTGGACCGTCTTCAGCAACTTTTCAAGGATTTCTACTTTTCCGGAGTTGAAGGGATTATTTCCAGGAGAAGGCAGGAGGAAGAAAGCAGGAGGACGAAGGAAGAAGGAATTAGTAAAAAGTAAGAAGGAAGAAGGAATTAGTAAAAAGTCAGAAGGAATTAGTAAAAAGTAAGAAGGAAGAAGTCAGAAGTAAGAAGAAGGCAGAAGGAGATGCGATCAATGGACGAGCGAGCAAACAAAGTTAGCCAACATCTTTTAGCTGCTCCATTAAAACCAAAAAGTTAAAACTGGAAAGTTAGCCAGCAGCCTTTAGCTGTTTGATTAAAACGAGAAGTTTCTCCATTAAATGAACTCCGATCGATTTCACCTTTAGAGGCTTTTCGCCAGCTTTTTCACCTTCTCTTTCTGGGAAATATGCGCCACCTTCTGAGTTGAATCTGGCAAAGTTGCATCGCCGCGTGTGGATCCTGGACACTCGGCTTTTGGATTCTTGTTCGGTGGGACACTTGTTCTGCGTCTAATCTCAACTCCGGAGTGTTTGTTCTGCGACCCGGGCTGCTGGTCCTGCTGGTCCTGGTCCTGGTCCTGGTCCTGGTCCTGGTCCTGGTTGTCCTGGTCCTGGTCCTGGTCCTGGTCCTGCTTGTCTCCCAGCCGCCCCTCGTCAGCAAGGTGAGTTGCCTCTTTCTTGCTTTCTAACCTAACTAAAAGACTTCTTCTTGCACGTCGACGTGCTCCGAGGCTGCCACAATTGTCCACAATTGTCCACAGTTGTCCACAATTGTCCACAATTGTCCACAATTGTCCACAATTGTCCACAATGAGATCCCAACAAACACGTTGGAGCCAAACTACAAAGATCTCATCTGTCTGGAGCCGCAAACATTGAACAGCTGTATAACCCAAAAGGGACAAGCGGTAGGAATGGATGGATGGATGGATGGATGGATATGAATCTTATAATGACGTAAGCGTCCATCCATCCATCCATATTCTACCGCTTGTTCCTTTCGGGGTTGCAGGGGTGCTTGAGCCTATCTCAGCTGCATGCAAGGGAAAGGCAGTGTACACCCTGGACAAGTCACCACCTCATCTCAGAGACAACATTCACACATACTAGCTCTAAGAGCCTACTATGAAAATGAGTGTGTGTGTCAGGGACAGGAATGTTGAAATGTAGAAGTAGTTTTGCATGAATTAGTCAAGCAGAGGCTCCTCAGAAGGTGAGAGAACTCCCGGACATGAGCGGGCCACAGGTGGTCACAGGTGTACATCCACGTGTAAAGGACATCATGTCATGGCTGTCTGGACTGTCCAATCTGGTTTTAGATCCTCTGTTGCAGCAAACACGCCGCTCTAAGATCCTCAAAGGTCAAAGTCCCGGCGGGGGCCAGAAGTGGCCCTTCACAGCATTTGACATGGCCCTCCAGCACAAGAAACACCTCAATAATGTGAATAAAGCCAAATATGTTCTAGACCAAAAATCACTTGATATTCTCTACTGCTCACTAGTGTTACATATCTGAGTTATTATGTGTAGAAATAATGACAAAAGTACACTTCATTCACCAACAGTGTTACAAAAAAGATCAGTTAGAATAATAATAATACATCATGTTGGATATAAAGAACATACAAACACTTTATTTATTGAATCAAAGATACTGAAATGGCAAACAGCTAAAATGATACACAAAGCAAACTATAACCTGCTTCCCAAGAATATACAACAATTCTTCTCAACAAAAGAGGAGAAATATAATCTTAGAGCAAAATGTAATTTAAAACATTTGTACGCACGTACAAGACTTAAGATCTTCAGTATATCAGGATGTGGAATTAAATGATGGAATGGATTAAGCAAAGCAATCAAAGAATGTACTAATATGACCCACTTCAAGAAACTCTTCAAGTGTTTACAAAGTACAAAAAAGAAGAACCATGATAAACATTCTGAATTTATTCACCCATTCATCCTTTTATTCTCAAAATAATCTTACTTATCTCATCGTATGGAATAAAACTTCAACAATTATGTATTTATTTATTTTTATTTAATTACTTATGGAGTATATTGTGAAGACATTGAGAACAGGAAGTGAACAGCAAGTGTTCTGTAAAAAAAAAGGGTTAGGATTAAATAAGCTCTGCTTCTTCCTACTCCTTTTCCAACATGTTGAAAAGAGAAACAGGAAATTGTGATGTCATGTTGTATGTTTGGATGTTCCAAATAAACTCAACTCATACAACGCTAGGAGAAAACTATGCGTCAATAAAGTGTCTTATCTTTCCTTAATAAGTTCAGGTGAGTTTCAGTGGAAGATGCAGAGCATACGATGTCATACATCACATATTTACACCTGTTTCATTACAGCACGGCTGAAAAGGAGTAGGAAGAAGCTGAGTTTATTTAATCCGACCCCTTTTCATACCATAGCAATTTTATCCTCTTTCCTCGTTCTCTCTAACATAATAGTGAACAAATAAATACCATCGTAAGTAAACAAATATTAAATATATAAATATCTTTGTCTCCACAAGAAAATAAAAAAAAAGGGTTGAAGATGTTGATGACAATTCTTGTTGTGTGTATTTTGTGAAGACTTGCAGTGTGAACAGACTCTTGAAGTGGATCATATTAGTACCTTGTTTCATTTCCTTGCCTAATCCACGCTATCATTTAATTCCACATGCTGATACGCTAAAGGTTTGAAGTGTTGTACGAGCATACGTGACATTTTCCTCTGAGGTTATATTTCTCCTTTTCAGTTGAGAAGAATTGTTGTACATTCTTGGCTAGCAGGTCATAGTTTGCTTTGTGCATCATTTGAGATGTTTGCAAATGCACCAGGTGCTTGAATTTCAATGTTTGTAATTCAATAAATCAAATGTTGGTATGTTCTCTATATCCAACATGATGTATTATTATAACTGATATTTTAGTGAATGAAGTGCACTTTTGTAGTTATTTCCCATATTTCTACACAATAATCAGATATGTAACATTAATGAGCAGTAGACAATATAAAGTGATTTTTGCCCCAGAAAATTTTTCGCTTTGTACAATATTGACATGTTTCTTAATACTTTGTTTTATATTTTTACATGAGATTTGAAATTCATTTGATCATCTATTGTTACACCCAAATATGGGTTTTATTTCACCCTCTCTTTTATTTGTATTTGTGTTGGACTTTCTCTTCTCCTGTTACCAAATAGCATTATTTTAGTTTTACCGAGATTCAAAGATAATCTGTTTTTGTCAGAACATCTTGTTCATTTGTTTATTTCTTCTGTTATTATTTGTATTATCTTCTGTGTGTTTTCTCCTGAACAATACACAGTTATGTTGTCTGCAAATAAAACTTTGTAACTTTACACATGTCATTTCTATAGAGATGAAACCATTTTGGTCCAAGTATTGATCCCTGGGGTACGCCACAAAATTTCTTCAGCTCGGTAGAAGTGTGTTTGCCTATCTTCATGTTAGGGCTGGGCGATATGCGGAATATACTGGATTTATGGCGGGTTTGTCTCTGTGCGATATAGAAAATGACTATGTGGTGATATCGAAGTACCCAAAATATAAAGAATGAAATTGCTTTTGAGTCATTGCAGTTTTTTGGTGCCTACAAATTCTTCAACTCAGCCAAAAAAGGAATTGTGCTGCTTGTGAAATACTTCTTTGATATCCTATTCAAACTGTCATGAAGTCTGTTATGAAAGGGACAAGCACTATGTCGTTTAGGGAAGTATTTTGCAAAGGTTTGCTGCTCTTGGTCAGAATCAGAGTAGTTCTATTGCCATTGTTTGAGAAGGGGTTCACAAACTAGGATTTTTTTTCTTGGTGCAATGGTGCAACATAAGAGACAAATAACACAGAATCGGTAATAACATGAGCCCTCCATTTTTCAATGTATGTGTCTCTCCAACTCCCCATTGGGAAATGTAAACAGCGTGTTCATTAAGCTGCTTGTAAAAGGCACTTTGGACGAGCATGTGAAACAAATGGCAATGTGTCAAGCAGCTTGACATTGATTGTTTTTGCATGGAAATGTCATCTCACAGCAGCCTGCTGGTGAAGCACAGATCCAAGCTGCAAAAGGTGCAAAAAGGGTGTTTTCCTACACCTTAGTCTGGAAGGAATGCTCTGTCTCTGAACGGAAGGAGCGCAACTAACCGTCAAGAGACTTCCAAATATGGCAGCAAAGGAATTTTATGCATGGTTGGCATTGAACCCTAATTATGTCACAGGGCATGTTGTGGGTCAGGCCTGGAACTTTTATTTTGGTCTAGAAAGATTACTGCTCTGTGGATTGAAATGTGCTTTTTGGCTCAGGTGGTAGAGTGGTTGTCTCTTAACCGGATAGTTGCAGGTTCCATTTTCAGTCCCCCCAGAATAAGTTCATGTCAGAGTATCCTTGGACAAGATACTGACAGCACTGTTGCTTCTGTGTCAGTCGTAGTTTAAGTGGGTAACCGTGCCAAAGCGCTTGGAGTACCTTAAAGGTTTGATTAAATGATTGATTGAAACTTGTATTAGTAGATTGCACAGTACAGTACATATTCCGTACAATTGACCACTAAATGCTAACACCCCAATACGTTTTTCAACTTGTTTAAGTCGGGATCCACCTTCATCAATTCATAGGTAGAAAAGAAAGCCCATTTGCCATTTTTCAGAAAATATGATAAAAAGAAATACAATGGTTGATATAATTATGAACATAATTAGGTTTTGCTAAAACACAGCAAATGACTGTAGTTAAATGATATTTTAATAGCTTGTCTAATTTCCATGCGACCATTCTTCATTTGACATAGACTTGGCCACTATTTCTCTTTTAATTCCGTATTTTTTATCTACATTTTCATAAATTATAGTTAGAAAGTGAACTAATATGTCCTTTTATTATTAATTAAGCCCACAAGTATTCATACCCTGACCAAAAGTAGATTCTTGTTTTGGTTATCTTTTTGCTAAAACTAAGCAACGTGGCAATAGTCTCAAACAGTTATTCTTAAAACCGTGGTAAGCGTACCACAGTGGTAAGTGGGCTCCATTTAGTGGTACGTCCAAGAATCACTTAATTAAACATTCAAACACAGTATTACCGTTCAAGTGTATTGTTACATTAGCCAAATATATTAAATCAACTTGTTAATTAAAACCTCTGCCTTGTTTTTAACTAATATGTAGGCCTACTATGCTAAATGTTGGTCATTGCGGTGGTACTTGAATGGCCAAGTGTTTCCTGTTGTGGTTCATTGTGAAAAAAAGTAGTTTTAGAACCACTGAACTAAAAGACAAACATATATTCGGTGATCTTATTTGTGTACTTTTCTAGTTGACTGGAATGTTCAATGTTCTGCAATGAGATCCTTCAGAATGGCACAAAAATGCATTTCCTCAAACTGCAGTAAGATTGGGGATGAGAATCCTTTTCACAATGTAAAGCAAAATTTAAATATTGTTTTTTCACTAACACAAATGATAATCTTGTGGACTAGGAATGTAGCGATTAGCGGCATATTGCTAAACCCTGGTAAAATTCACTACAGTTAGTATTCACCTTTTAACATATTTACCTGTATAATTGAAATCTGAGATGGATTACCGTACTTTGATGAACTCACAGTAGGTTTGAGCACATGGACACATTTAATGGGATTAAAAGCCTAACCGGAATAAAAATGCTTCATGTAAACACGCCATTTGGAATACTCTGACCCGATCCCAGACGTTCGGATCAAACTTTCATTCCGATCGAGATGGTTGGTTTATGCGCGAAAGTCATTCCGATTGGAGCGCATGAGAACACTTCTTCCAAAATCCGGGTTAGAATGATCTTTACTGCGCATGTTTCTGATGTCAGATGTACTTTAGTGGCAGAGTGGGGACTATCACATGTATTTAATAGTCTCCCCACTCAGCATGTACACAAGGAGCGTTGTATACTGTTGAGACTAGCAAAAATAAAAATATGGCGTGGAGTGTCCCGTGTTGCTGTAACAATAAAAGAAAGTATCCAGTTGTCGTCTTATCGAGCTGTTTTATTCACAACTTTACAGCTACTCCAAGTGCTAACTGCTATTGCTGAATGTTAAAACACGAAGAGGCGCTGCAATCCGAACATAATCACAACAGCACAGAACATGTACATTTTAAAAAGAGAGGTAAGACAAAAGTAGTGAACAGAAGGGAATCAATGCTAAATAAATACCAGGATAACGTCGGACAAGCAGCAATGCACAAAGCCATGTTTGATAAGAGTGGAAGTTTGCTGCTTCTTCAGCCTCTGCAGTGTGCAAACGCGTTCAAAAGATGGCGCCATAGAACAAACAATAACACACCTGTCTGCTGATGTTAAAGCATTCCGATTTCAGGTGTGATGCATGGAAATGCACATCATATTCAGATCATTTTTCCAGGGTGACTGTAAATTGTTGTTGTCCATGTACACACGGCTACTGATACCGCTAATTTCCCGGAGAAGCAGCTAGCACGCTAATCGCTACCTCGCTGATATGATAACATGAATACAAAACATGTTAACGTCATTTCCTATTCCAAATGATGTACACCAATCTAAACGGAAGAAGGTAATCACATTTAAACTCTTAAATACCAATATGTTCTCCTAGTAAGCCAGAACAATATTAAACGTTCCTTCTGCCAAGCAAAATATATTCATTGTGTCTGTTTATTGAATTTAAAAACATTGTTTCAGTGTTTGTTTACAAATACATTTTGAGCAAATTCAACAATAATGTTATAATAATGATCATTTTGGTAGTAATTACCATAAAATGAAATGTTCCTATTGTTTAATCCCTATTGTGGACTACCGTGAACTTAATTTTGCCTTGATTATAAATGGAAGTTGAATTCCAAGCATATTCATGTCATTAAATACAATGACAAGTTTTTACCATCAAAGGATTTTGAAGGTGTTTGGTATTTACATCTTTTTGAGGATATGTGAATATAGGATTTGAAATGTCGTTTTTTCCTGTTTTGTGGCAATGATTTTCAATGTGTTCTACTGTATCTTCCTAGTTGTCTAGTACATGTATTTACTGTCTAGGCTCTTGTATAAAGACTCAACTTTGGCTAGGATCTAACAATTTGGGATAATATGAAATAGTGAAAATACAAATGATCCAATTACATTTGATGATGACCTGAATTCTACTGAGATCAGTTAACAATTCATGTTTGTGTCACCAAGCCAAGGTTGTTGTCAAACATTTGTGGCCGTCATGACCGAGCTTTGTGACGAGCGACATCCTCCTCTCTGACCGCTCATGGCAGTCACAAGAGAGCAGGGAACAGAAACATTTTCTTGGAGTCATCCCAAGGTGTGACTCATTGCTTGCGAAGCTGCGATGACCAAGCTTCTTCGTCACCCTGCAATCCCTGCAGCCCAACTCAGCTGCTGGAATAGCCAAGTGTTCTCGGAAAGAGAAAAGCAATTGGAGGGCGACTCAGTAGACAAGCAACACTCCCTGGTGATGAAGCCGCAGTGTTGTGCTTGCAGGAATCAAAGCAATTAGGGCGTTGACTCACTTGGAAATGAAGATTGGCAGAGCAAAAATCATTGATTGTTCAAATTAATGTTTATAATTTGAGAGAATTGAATGTTGTTCTTGTCTTTAAGGTCAGACAGAGTACTGTATTCAACAGCAGACATGTTTGCCCACAGAACTGCAATCTATTTGCGGTGGGTACTCATACACGCACTGAAATCTTTGGACCCATTTCTTTCTTTTTTTAAACCCACAATAAACAGACACCGGGAGAAAACCAACTAATCTTCATGTGTTGTGTTTCTTATGGAGGGTTTCCCCTGAAATAGCCCAAATACCTGTTGCTGTAATGCATATAATCTTTCAAAAGGTAAAAACATTTCATTATCCACTTTAAACAGATCTGTTATATTAAGTACAGTATTAACATACATATTTTTGGAACATAATATGATTTTAAATTGTTGCTGCTTATTGCACAGTGCTACCGAAACCAGAGGTAAACAAAACGCACAGCGTTTCTGCGAGTTGGACGTGATTTGTACATATATTGCAGACATACCCGCAGACAGTCATCTACAAAATGTGCAAATATTGAGAGGACAGCGGCAACTTTTAAAAAGAGAAGTCCAAGGAGAGCAACGGCGCCAAGCAAGTGTGACGTCATATACAGCATGCTTGATGGCAAGCTCTGCTTTAGGCGGGGACACAAGTCAAGAGTCTCTAAACACAAGTACAGTCTATAATAACACCAGATCAATATGCTAGAACTGTTGCCAGCTGTTTTTCATTTTTTTAAAAGTCACTACAAGTCTGTAAACACTTAAAAAAATCTCAGAGTACCTTGTACAAAAAGCAGCTACAATTGCATCTATGGCAAAACAATAAAAAATATGCCGGTATGTTAATTCTAACAACAGATTTGTTTTAAATGTATGTATACATTATTTCAGTCTTTTTAAAGAAAATATCAGTGTAGCAAATGATGCTAAATTACTTGATGATGTCATTGTGACCACACCCTTAACCACGCCCCCTTGGCCACGGGTATCTTGGCAGTTTGGAGCAAACCCTGTGTTCACATGAAAAGATGCCATAGTGTGGCAAGAATGTTGAGGATAAACCCACTTCCTGTAGTCCAACACAGATATCATGTTACAATCATATTCATGTATTGTAAGTGCAAAAATCCTCTCCTGTAAACATGCTGTGTAACAAGTGCAAAAGAAGAATGTTCACGTTGGATCAGGCGGGATGAGTTGAAGGAGAAAAATGAGCTGACGTTTTTGAATGAAAGAAACTGCTGTTCTAAATGTGTCCACTGGATGGCGCAGTAGCAATTCTTTGTATCTCCTCCACGAATGAAGGGGTGGAGCTATGTTGAAGGTGCTGTCTGCAACTTCCTCACAGTTACATTTTTCAAAGCAAAAAATATAACAAAAGCACCACGGGCTGGCTTATGTTTAGCGTTAACAGAACGCATTTCTTTGACAATTGTCTGTATTTTTCACGACTACAAAGTTTATGTAATAAAAAAATGGACCGGCGCAAATGAAATGATTGTTTTTTTTACGGCGGTCTGGTGGACAGGTGCAGGTACATGCAGGGAGCGTGTGCACGCATACAGAAGCAGTCCCAGAAATTATGTTGTTGTTATAATGGAATATACATTCAATGGCCGCTAACGTCAGCTCTCCAAATTGCTATTATCAGCTAACAAAAGCCAAAGCTAATGCGTGAGCATGTGTTGCGTACGTACATAAGTGCATCATCACGTAGGAGAAGTCTGTGGAAAGTTGGCGCCCCCTCGGCATCTGTGGAAATGTTGCAAGCAGCCCCTTCAAGACCGAGGCAACGCTTCAGGTTTTGGACAGTCCACACTTCTGCTACTTCTTAGTGATGCTCTACAAATGTGGCCTTGATTGTCAGAGATGTTGCTAGATGGATACAGTAAATAGTACTTTATTGACTCCTTCAGGAGAGTTCCCTCAGGAAAAATGTAACATGCCACTTTCCCACACAAATAAATGCTTTTGATCATCCGTACATCTGGTCTTGTACTTCCGGCTGCATGGCACACCTTTTCTGCTTTGCTGAAATGATATGTAGTGTACCGAGGGCTGTGTGAATGTTGTCTGTCTATCTGTATTGGCCCTGTGAGGAGGTGGCGACTTGTCCAGGGTGTACCCCGCCTTCCGCCCGATTGTAGCTGGGATAGGCGCCAGCGCCCCCCGCGATCCCGAAAGGGAATAAGCGGTAGTAAATGGATGGATGGATGGATGTACCGAGGGCCTTCTCTCCTCATGTGCCATTCAGGAATTCACAAGTTCAGTTGAATATGATGATACCTTTTCTACATAACAAACCACATGATTGTAGTACGTACGTTGAAAAAAAATTAGTAATTAATAACATCTAGTAGTTTGATTTTGAGAATACTTATTTCATCTTCTGATCGATTAAAAGTGACAACCAATGTGAGCATTTTAAAACTCTGCTTGACTCAATTCCTCCTATTTGACTGATGAACATTCTCGCATCATTTATTCAGAAAGTATAAATAACGAGAAATGAAGATATCTATCATCTGCACATTTTCAGAATGAGTTTGTTCTATTATAAAAAATAAAAAATCTGATGATCATGCCATGATTTTACCACTCTGGCCCACTTGGGAAGAGATGGTCCCCCACGTGGCCCCTGAGCTAAAATGACTTTGACCCCCCTGCTTTTGTGTCCTCCACAGTGGACATGTTTTATATCAGTTGGGAATATGCTATTTCTCAGAAATGTTAACTACCAATGTGACTTTGAATCATGTAAATACCTCACACACTGATGTTTAGCTTTGCTGGCTTCATTTTTTCCCCCTGTTTGACTGTTAATGCGGTGGCGACTTGTCCATGGTGTACGCTGCCTTCCGTCCTAGTTCGGCTCCAGCTCCCCAACGACAGAGAGTGAGACAAGCATTAGAAATGGATGCATTGAGGATTTATCAAGTTGCTTTTCAGTTAATTCCCCACAGTGCACAGTTTTTTGGTGATTCCCTCTGTGAGCTTTGTGTCGTCTTGGAAACGCTCGAGACAAAAGTGGCACGCTTTGCTTTGCAGAACGCAGATTTTCTTACCTCCGCCAAAAAGGTTGTTTTCACCAGGGGTTTTTTTGTCTGTTAGCAACAAAAGTCAAACAGTACTTTAAGGATTTTGATGATATTTTCAGGAAATGTCCAAAAAAACTATTCCACTTATCTATTACTAACATTCACTTCCTGCTTATGGCGTTCCATGCCCCAAACATGCCGGTCCCGCGCTGCACAGAGGTTTTGTAGTAGATGTAGTTTATTATGTGACCCGGCCAACGCTAAAGTGCCACAAAAAAACAACATTACAAAGTTTTTGTCTGATAGCTTGCACTTCACTGCATTATTGAGAAGACTTTCAAAGCACAATTCTGGGGCGGTACCAACAATACTGTTACATCCCTGAACATTTAGTCAATAAATGATAATAGAACCATTTCAAAACAGGTTACAATGGCTCCTAATTTGGCTAATGACTTATTCAGTAATACTGTGTAATGTTTGGTTGTAGTATTTTGTCAAAACTATTATCCATTTACTTGTCAATTTACTGTTAGTAGCTGGTTACTTTCAGTTGTAACATGGTTCTATCTATACTTCTGTTAAAATGTAATAAGCACTTATTCTTCGGTTTGAATACTTTACATTCATTTAGTGCAAATGTGGGTATCGATCCAATACTACGTAGTTACAGGGTCAGTATTAATGATACTAATGCTGATACCAATACTGATTATCATTTTCAAAATTGTTGAATAATTACATTTTTGATCACAGTTATATTCAGACAAAAACAAAAGCTGACGGTGTAACAATATCAAATACATATTCCAATTCTTTCCTACTATTGTCTCTGATTTAGATTATTTGGTTTTTGCTCTATTGCTCTCCTGTGTCAAGGGATTTTTTTCCTGAGTTTTGTAAACAATGACAAAATTTGTTTTTGATAGCAAACAGATATACTTCTGTGGTATCAATTAGACACGATACAACTTAGTGCCATTACTCTTGATATGTATTTATTTGACAGTGACAGTACAATGAAACATTGCTACCCAGAGGTAAGCCATGTCAAAGTACACAAGACTTCTAGCCTCAGGCTCATTTGCAACCCTCCTCCCTGGTTAGGTCTTTAAAGAACAGTTGAGAAAAGTGGAAAACACATAAAAGTATTCAGACAAGTACAAAATAAAAATACATTAGAGATACTTGGCCCCTATTGTCCCCACTACATCCAGTTCTAGTGCTCACAATACTGAGTTTCCTTAAGCCACTTTTCAGTTCAGTGGAGAAAAGTTTCATGTGACTTTAAGTCCAGTGGCAAAGACTTCCACAGAAGTGAGAAGTTCACTGAAAATGCAGACTGAACCAGAGTGAGTGGCAAAGACTTTCACAGATTTGAGAAGTTCATTGACAAAGCAGACTGACCCAGAGTGAGTGGTAAAGACTTCCACAGAAGTGAGAAGTTCACTGACAAAGCAGACTGACCCAGAGTGAGTAGCAAAGACTTCCACAGATGTGAGAAGTTCAATGACAAAGCAGACTGACCCATAGTGAGTGGTAAAGACTTCCACAGAAGTGAGAAGTTCACTGACAAAGCAGACTGACCCAGAGTGAGTAGCAAAGACTTCCACAGATGTGAGAAGTTCACTGACAACGCAGACTGACCCAGAGTGAGTGGCAAAGACTTCCACATATGTGAGAAGTTCACTGACAAAGCAGACTGACCCAGAGTGAGTGGCAAAGACTTCCACAGAAGTGAGAAGTTCACTGACAAAGCAGACTGACCCAGAGTGAGTGGTAAAGACTTCCACAGAAGTGAGAAGTTCACTGACAAAGCAGACTGACCCAGAGTGAGTGGTAAAGACTTCCACAGATGTGAGAAGTTCACTGACAAAGCAGACTGACCCAGAGTGAGTGGCAAAGACTTCCACAGAAGTGAGAAGTTCACTGACAATGCAGACTGACCCAGAGTGAGTGGTAAAGACTTCCACAGATGTGAGAAGTTCACTGACAAAGCAGACTGACCCAGAGTGAGTGGCAAAGACTTCCACATATGTGAGAAGTTCACTGACAAAGCAGACTGACCCAGAGTGAGTGGCAAAGACTTCCACATATGTGAGAAGTTCACTGACAAAGCAGACTGACCCAGAGTGATTGGTAAAGACTTCCACGGATGTGAGAAGTTCACTGACAAAGCAGATTGACCCAGAGTGAGTGGCAAAGACTTCCACATATGTGAGAAGTTCACTGACAAATCAGACTGACCCAGAGTGAGTGGTAAAGACTTCCACAGAAGTGAGAAGTTCACTGACAAAGCAGACTGACCCAGAGTGAATGGCAAAGACTTCCACATATGTGAGAAGTTCACTGACAAAGCAGACTGACCCAGAGATGAGTGGCAAAGACTTCCACATATGTGAGAAGTTCACTGACAAAGCAGACTGACCCAGAGTGATTGGTAAAGACTTCCACAGATGTGAGAAGTTCACTGACAAAGCAGACTGACCCAGAGTGAGTAGTAAAGACTTCCACAGATGTGAGAAGTTCACTGACAAAGCAGACTGACCCAGATTGAGTGGCAAAGATTTCCACAGAACTGAGAAGTTCACCGACAAAGCAGACTGATCCAGAGTGAGTGGCAAAGACTTCCACATATGTGAGAAGTTCACAGACAAAGCAGACTGACCCAGAGTGATTGGTAAAGACTTCCACAGATGTGAGAAGTTCACTGACAAAGCAGACTGACCCAGAGTGAGTGGCAAAGACTTCCACATATGTGAGAAGTTCACTGACAAAGCAGACTGACCCAGAGTGAGTGGCAAAGACTTCCACAGAAGTGAGAAGTTCACTGACAAAGCAGACTGACCCAGAGTGAGTGGTAAAGACTTCCACAGAAGTGAGAAGTTCACTGACAAAGCAGACTGACCCAGAGTGAGTGGTAAAGACTTCCACAGAAGTGAGAAGTTCACTGACAAAGCAGACTGACCCAGAGTGAGTGGCAAAGACTTCCACATATGTGAGAAGTTCACTGACAAAGCAGACTGACCCAGAGTGAGTGGTAAAGACTTCCACAGATGTGAGAAGTTCACTGACAAAGCAGACTGACCCAGAGTGATTGGTAAAGACTTCCACAGAAGTGAGAAGTTCACTGACAAAGCAGACTGACCCAGAGTGAGTGGCAAAGACTTCCACATATGTGAGAAGTTCACTGACAAAGCAGACTGACCCAGAGTGAGTGGTAAAGACTTCCACAGATGTGAGAAGTTCACTGACAAAGCAGACTGACCCAGAGTGATTGGTAAAGACTTCCACAGAAGTGAGAAGTTCACTGACAAAGCAGACTGACCCAGAGTGAGTGGCAAAGACTTCCACATATGTGAGAAGTTCACTGACAAAGCAGACTGACCCAGAGTGATTGGTAAAGACTTCCACAGAAGTGAGAAGTTCACTGACAAAGCAGACTGACCCAGAGTGAGTGGCAAAGACTTCCACATATGTGAGAAGTTCACTGACAAAGCAGACTGACCCAGAGTGATTGGTAAAGACTTCCACAGAAGTGAGAAGTTCACTGACAAAGCAGACTGACCCAGAGTGAGTGGTAAAGACTTCCACATATGTGAGAAGTTCAATGACAAAGCAGACTGACCCAGAGTGAGTGGCAAAGACTTCCACAGAAGTGAGAAGTTCAATGACAAAGCAGACTGACCCAGAGTGAGTGGCAAAGACTTCCACAGATGTGAGAAGTTCAATGACAAAGCAGACTGACCCAGAGTGAGTGGCAAAGACTTCCACAGATGTGAGAAGTTCACTGACAAAGCAGACTGACCCAGAGTGAGTGGTAAAGACTTCCACAGATGTGAGAAGTTCACTGACAAAGCAGACTGACCCAGAGTGAGTGGCAAAGACTTCCACAGATGTGAGAAGTTCACTGACAAAGCAGACTGACCCAGAGTGATTGGTAAAGACTTCCACATATGTGAGAAGTTCACTGACAAAGCAGACTGACCCAGAGTGAGTGGCAAAGACTTCCACATATGTGAGAAGTTCACTGACAAAGCAGACTGACCCAGAGTGGTTCACCACCTTTTTACTCTACACCTCCCACCCACTGCACACCTTCACTGCTGTATCTTTGCATTTTTTGACACACCACATCAGGGGCTAATCCGTTAAGACACTTAAAAATAGCTTTTAAAAATGAGAAATACATATAAATATACAATTATCAAAAGTCATGTTATATTTTCGGGTAATATGGCAGTGATGATGCTTCATTGTTTTTTGGTCAAATATCTTTAGTGTTTGTTTATATATTACAGAAAAAACATGTACTCTCCAAAAAACGTGATAAAACCAAAATAAAGAGGTGCACGGCAAAAAGTGTACTTAAAGAAAAAGCTAAGTTTCGTCTTTGTCCAAACGTGTCTGTTTGGTAGCGCCTGTGCAGTTTACATTCCAATTATAAGAAGGATGCGAGTGTTGCTGGCCTTGCTTTTTCTTTGTTCATATAAGGCATGAGCTTCCGTAGCCCTGAAACACCTTCTTACTCCCTCAGCAGAGATTCACAAGACTAGCAAAATGTGGCTAATGCTAACGAGAGCGAGAGGTTTGTTCCAAAGAAAAGAAAAGTGTTGTCAGTGGTTTGGATTTGAAGCAACAGGCCAAGAACAAATGACTGCACATTGCAAAGTCTGTTAAAAAAAAAAAGTCAGAAGAGCAACAAACTTATTGCAGCATCTGAAACAGCATGGGGGTGAGTGGGGGAATTCAACTCTTCACAACAAGACATTAAGTCATCAATGTAGTGTTGTATTACATGTGCAATGTATTGTATTTAACAGCAGTTGACATATACTGTACAAGTATTCCAGGATACTTCATGGGAGAAGCTACGTTTATCTCCTTACTAAAACTACACAGTCATCTCAATGTTGTGCTAGTTTATTTATTTGCATAACATGTACAATACTACATTTTTATTTGAAGTTTGCACTTTATTAATCTGACTGATCTTTATTACTATTTACTGGTTATAAGTATCTTATTGATTTATTGGATTTGTATTATATGTTGCAAAGTGTAATGATACATTGTGTCATTACATTGCACAATGTAATGATACTCAATGCTGGAGATGATTTATTTGCATATATTTTGGTTTACAA